>NC_045130.1:35733573-36036604 GCF_007655135.1 Punica granatum | reverse complement strand
AGTAATTGAGAGAGTCAGCATCATCAGCATGCTTAGCCACAACAGCACCAAGAGCACATACACCAGCTCTCCCACATATGAATGTCACATCCCTGGAAAAAAGTAAGCAAAGACCATAATACAGAGCTTCATGTCCAAACTAGACCAGGCATTGGAAGGTAGTGGTTCATGCATTCAAGGCTCCACAGGTCCAAACTAAGGCATCAAAGGCCAACTCATAGTTATTATTAGTTCATACAAGGAAGTGCATTAGTCATAAACAATCACATCAACTGACTTAGTAGAGGATACTAATTACACAATCCGAGCAAACTCCTGGAATAATTGCTTATTAACACTATAATCATGTCATTCAAAAATTTTCCTATGTTTTTACACTTACCTAAGGCCCTGAGGACAGAAACAAATCTAGCATTTAAGCACAATCACCGGAATAACTTAGCGACTATGAACCCACTGATGAAATTTCTGACGGCCAAAGCTTCAAGTAGACGTACTGAAACACAAGAACATTCATGATTGAGAAGTAAGAGGTACCTCGAACTATTAGAAGCAAAGTCACAGGTTTTTATGATCTGAGAGCAGAGAGCTAGATCATTGATATTCTTCGTGATCTGATATGACCTGAACAGCAAGAAAGCAGTTCCCAGGGTGCCGCAGTACAGGGTGAAGTCCCTTACCCTTTGTCCCGTCATTCCCCATGTCTCCAACACTATCTGAGGCATTTTGACAAACACTTGGTCGGACTACCGGAATCCGAAAAGAGGTTAACGACATTCCTTAGCATCATTTTCCTCTTTCTATCATTCCCTCTTTCTTTGAAACAAAATTCTAGCAATTCGTATGATTTCATCAATCCCATTTTTCATACCTCAAGAACACAACGAGAAATCTTCCTAAAAATTCCATCTTTCTTCTCAACTTTCTCCTGGAGCTACAGCTAGAGCTGACCACTGAAGCATTATCCTGAACCTAAGCACTTACGGTTTCTTTGAGGTCGAGAGCGGCGCGCTTGAGCCGCTCAGAGAGAAGTGGGTAGGGCATGGACAGGAGCTTCCCCAGTGAATCACCAGCAGCTGCTTCTTCTTCTTCAGCTGCTTTCTCAGCTACGAAGTCTGGCATCTCGTTGGGGAAGAATCGGTCCGCCATTGTGATTGTGTGCTTCTTCTTCCTCGGTACAATCCCACAGATCCTGATCAGAGGAAACCTCAGTCGACTCAGGGCGGGAAGCATCAAAGGTTGCGTGAAATTTAGTACATGGGCGAGTGGTTTTGACTGAAGACGACCGCCATGGTCAACGGTCCTGAAGCTTCGACTGGGAAGTAAGCGGAAAGCTCTACACGTCATGACGCTTCATCAACGTGGCGAACATTTGCATGGTCCATCAGTAGCCAACGACTGTTATGGGCCTAAAATATTGAGCCTGGCCCATATCGGCCCATCTTGGCCTTTTCTTTTCCAAGCCCATCTTTGACCCCGTTATCATAGAAAAGAGAGGGGGGTCGGGCAAACAAAAAAACAAAAAACAAAAAAACCCTAACGAGGTAAACTTTGGTATTGCGGTTTGGAGCCACTCTAGTCTGTAATCGATAATGGTAGTCCGAGATGGAACATTAGCAATAATTTTGAATTATTTTAAATATGTATTTTTTTATAGGGTAAAGGGATTAGAGAGTGACCGGCCTAGTAACTCCCACATGGCGTAACCGTATAGGCCTAAACCCCGCCACGGAATGTCCGATTTAAGTCATAGCTACACTAGATGTCAGTGAACAAAATATTTTATTCAGTCACGAGATTCAATATAAGGATGGAAAATTAAGAAACTATAAGATAATGGACTCAAACCAAAATTGCAGAGGATGTTGTACTCAGTCTTCCATTGAAACATTGTAGTTTAGCCTTTGTGAATCTTGATCCGAGGTTGTCTGTGCCAATGATGAAGGAGGGCAATCACACTGAGATGCTTGGAGCAAATAGCCATGGGTTGAGTGTGAAACCTCCAACAGACTGATGGAGTCGTGACCATATCATTGAGGACGAATTCTGCCGCCACAGACTTTGAACTTGAATCGTTGATGGACTAATCCTACCGTTACAAGCTCGGAATATCTAAATTACGCCTAGTCCTAAGGAGATAGCTTAAAGAAGCAATGAAAACTGCAAAGATACAATTTGTTGAGTTGATCAAAGGTCATTTCTTCAAAAGAATCTTTCGGTATTTATAAATTTTCCTTGCGCCCTGGTGGTTATGAATCTCGTCTCTAGGACCTTGAGAATGTGAGTTAGGACGGTTATTGGCTTCCTTTTAACTACAAGTCCTTATCCCCACGTGATAATTATCCAAATTAATCCCCGCAGCCTTTTGGATAACCCTTATCTTCTTCTCACTCTAATATGCTCTTTGCTTTAAACGGAGCCACTCAGAGCTCGCCTCTAAAATCTGCCCAGTTCAGAATCTGAGCCATGCATGCTCACGCAACGTGCGCCTTAGATTCTGTCTTTACCCATATTAGAATCTGAACTTTCCTGAGGCTTAAAACCAAACTTTTCTACGACGACGTTTCTTCTAGGAACCAACTGCTTGGAAATCCTTTCCAGAATTATACAAACGCCCTCTAACTTTGTACATTTACAGAGATGTCCCAAACACGTGTCTTAATCACACAAAGTCACGTGTACTGGTACTGAAAATGGTTTTATGCTGGTAACAGGCCCCCTTAAGCTTTTGATGCATTTAATGACAATGGAAATTGTGGATGAACCAACAAATATTGAAGGCAAAGAGGTAAAAAGCTTTCTAGTTGCACACGAGCCTCGTACGTACTTAAGAAAAATGACAAGGTGTTCGTGCCACTCTGCATCTAAGGCAAGACTAATCGATAAAGAATTCGACCGATTATTGAAATGCTTTTGCGGATATTCCTCGATATCCCCAGCTAATCAAATAAGATGAGAATGATACACATAATCATTGCCACAAGTGAGTCTTATCGGTCGTGCGAGTACGTGAGTTTCATACAACTCATGCATCCAGAAAAGCCTTTTTGGACGCAACTGTTGTTTTAGCATCAATTATTCTTAGATAAATTATTAAATAGACCCGCCAGAGCTTACGTTGTCATATGAATCATAGAGCACGAGATTGATTAGAGCTTAATTACAATAATAAGCTTTCACATCACACGATGTGGCACATACCTTAGGGAGTCTTGACTATATAATGCACGTAACATGTATCATAGGATCGAAAATGTATTTTTTATTAACAACGACGACAATAATAATAACATTAATAATTAATTTCACCCTTCTATTCTGACTGCTTGTGATTCTATTTACTTATATACTTCGGCTATTTATATAAATATTTGGGCGTGAGGAAATTGTTGTAGAAGGAAGGAATTTGGGCAGATGGATATCATGAGGCATGTGTGGTGTGGGGTTGGGGATGACGATTAAGCTCTCCTCATGCATGCCCACTGCCACACACCACTCACCACGACCAGACCAAACGACATTGCAAGTTGAGGATGACAAGACTATAAGAACCCCATCATCCATGTGAATCTGTCGATTCTATTTATGCACATGATGATGGTGATGATGTTCCATCACTTTATGTATCATTCCTATCCTCACACACATAACACAGATTTCCATCATCGTTTATTGAATTTTAATTCCAATAATATCTTCTATATATACATTTTATAATTATATATATGATTTAGTTTTCATCGCGAAAGAAGAGCTTAATTTATTGATAGTTACTCGAGTAATTGATAAAAAGTTCGCATATTAATATGACTTATTGCTAGGGACATTTGGGCTTTACTACAATGATAATGGATGACGGGGGTGGAGCATAGCTTTCAAGGAGGCAACAGATGGGCAGACTGATTGGTGAATTATGCGTTATCGATTTCTATAGATATTCAGAGACGTAACCTTTGCCCTTTTAGGCTCGATCTCGTGTTATGTAAGGATATTATGTAGGACTAGGAGTCACCATATCCCAATTCCGTATTGCATAATTTATTTTTAATGCATTAGAACTTTGTTGAGAGAGTTACGTGAGTGGCTGGTAAAAGACGGAACCTGGAAAATGAAAAAAATGTTTAACCTCTAAAGTGTGCATATGGAGAATCCATTTTCTTATGTATTATTCTTTAGCATATAATACATTATCTTATTGAATATTGCATACATCTTACCCGATTTGACAGCAAGTACCAAGTTGCAGTTCACTATTTCTGGTATTCTTACACTTCTTTACCTTCGATAAAAAAAAACAATAATAAAATTTTACTTATACTTGTGACTTAATAAACAAATAAATCGCATCGCGTCGAAAAATATTAACCTTTTAAAATAGAAGGTTGTGTGATAGCTTGCAGTCTCATAATATTGCTCATCCCATTGACCCGTAATGCTTACAAGCAGAAGAATCATCAATACATATAACCGAGTTGGAAGTCGGTTTATACCTTCTGAAACATGGATCAAGGGTGTGCGTCACGTGATAGCTACTTTCACTGAATAATGAAGATTTTGTACTTATACATGCATTCAATACATATATATTGAGTCCGGCGTAACGAAGCGATATTTATATATCTCCAATTGATATATATATCGATAAATAAGAGCGCCATTCACACAAAACGATCTGTCAATTCCATTAAAAACCAAAGTGGCTAAGCTAACAAACTTCAGTGCTCACATTGGCAATAATACATATACGTAAAGACATGGATATATATAAAATTATATGTATGTCATGAAAAGCTCACACTCCCTTTGGAGAGGGCTACATCATCAACTACACGACCAATCACACGCATGCACACACTACAAAAAAGGTGGGGTCAAAAATCCCACCAAAAAAAAAAAGAAGGAGAATAACATTAAATAAATAAATAAACAAAAACAAGAAAAAAAAAAAGTTAAAGAAAACCCCACCACTGAATCGCTGGTCCTGTGTCAGGAAAAATACTAACGATTATATATATAGGGGTAAGCTATACGTGCTTATAGATTCAGGTGAAATTGAGGCGGGAAGTGTAGGTGGCTCGGGGAGTCCAGTTACGGGGAATGATGTCGCGGGCGGAGAGAGTCCTCGAGGTGGACAAAGTCGCGATCTTCACCGAGAACGGGCCTTGCAGAGGCCCTCCAATAATGCACCAGTTCGCCCCCCACAGGTGCTTCATCTCCAGCCACTGGGTCGAGCCCGCCTGCATATATATTAAACCAAATCAGTACCTTCGACTCATGAAGAACAGTCTACTGGATCACTGCTGCTCAGGATCGTCTTCACATGCTGTACATTAATAATAATAATAATAATAATAATAATAATAAGGACCAATAATATTACTTTTAATTAAAAAGGGTCGACCAACGTGTCGACCCCTGATTGAGCAGATGAGAAATAATTTTGTCAAAAGTATCATCCGTGAAAGGAGGGAAGTTTTGACTACTCACACGACAAGCGACTAAAATTTCTTTGTTGGAATATCCTTCCTATAATTAGAAGGATGGCGCGATTTAATTAAACAAAGGAGAACATCCACCTTTGATTCATGTGGTTAAAGCACTACTCCCCTAAAAGGACATGTCACATATGTTCTTTACACTTCAACAATCGATTCCCACCACCCGCACGAGATCTCGAACCCAAAGCCATTCGAAACCGATTGACCCATAAACTTCGCACGGATGAAATGAATGATGATAACGAAACGCAGTCATATAACTGCACCCGGACCGACTTTTTTTTCCCCCTTATAAGTAAATACAAAGTATATATATATATATAGCAAATCAAAGTGAGCGACGCGGTAGCTAGTGCCATGAAGAAAAGGGCAAAAGCACGCGTTCCTCTTTTACTTTATGATATTTCCTTTCCTATTCTTCGGTGGACAAAAGGAAAAAAGGTAAATCTATAAAAACCAATCTTTTTATAAGAAAAGAACGGGCAAACATCGACAAAGCATAATAGTAAAGAAAAAGGTTCTAATCTAATGGGATGCTTACTTCTCTAATGTGCATTGAGCCGACATCACCATCGCCATCCTCGAATTCCACCAAAAGAGAGAGCCAATAGTTCGTCGAGCCCTCATTTACGTGGAACGCTATGTTCTTCCCCGGGTACTTACACGGCGTCCTATGTATGTACCACATATTATCATTTACGTTCAGACAAAATCAAAAGCAAATCAGGCCAAGGAGGACTATGGCGAACTCTGTAAACACAATTATTTTGATATGTATATATATATATATATATAACCCCATATTTCAATAAATAGATTTTTTCAGCTGAAATTTTGGGTTAATATCACCATATACAACGATATTTTAAAATTTTCATCACATGGGATATATCGTATTAATTTCACCATTCAGCACGATATTTTAAAATTTTTTCGTGATATAGCATAGCAAGTAATAATTTCACCATATAGCATATATTTTGAAAATTTTTCACCACGTAGTACGATGTTAGTTTCTTGTCATTTTTTCGTGTTATATGGCAATTTTTTTTACAATTTTGTGCTATTTGGTAAAATTATTACTTGTTATGCTATGTCATGAAAATTTTCAAAATATCATATTGAATGGTAAAATTAATACAATATGTACTATGTATTTTTAAAATACCGTCTTATGTGATGATATTAAACCGATGAAAGTAAGTTAGCTAGAAAAGTAGGATGATGTGGTCAAGGATGAATCTTTTTATTTTTATCATGCGAAAAATGTGAAAGCGTCCTATTATTCTTGGGAAAGGTGAAAATTTGACCGTGTAAAAGCAAAAATGAAAATTAAAAAAGCCGAAAATTAAACTTAACGAAATTTACCGGTGATTCGGCATTAAAAGACGAAATTACCCTCGAACAACGAGAGACCGTTAATTACTGCTCTGGGGCAGGGAGCGTGAGTCAAAGTCAAAGGAACAAAAGGATTGAGAGGACACTGAACGGACCTCCGGTACATGACTGGGAGTTCGCCTCGGTTCCTGAGCTGACCGCCCTCGCCGGAGACAGCCATGCGGCCGAATGCGGCCCCGCTGAGGTCGAAGTGGACCCGCCCCCCGGAGCAGTATCCCCCCGGGCACTCGTCGGTAACGATGATGGTGACGGCCCGCCGGGAGCAGATGCTCCTGTCGAGGCAACGGACCTTGTAGCAGGCGCCGCAGCCCTCCCCGTTCATGAACAGCACCGGGCTCACCGCCCCCACCCGGGCCCTCAGGGGCTTAACGTCCACCAGCGACCCGTACCCACACGCCCCACCTTCAAATTAGATCCCATTGTAACGCCCCATTTTCGACCCTTCAAGCAAATGATATATGCATGCGTGCGAAATCCCGCATAAAGCTACGATTTTGATGAACTTCTACTTTAGAAAATGGCGTTTTGGAGTGAACAGGGCACAATGCAGGTGGGTTTAGTGGCTTCTAAGTTCTTACCGTCGCTGCCGTCGCCCTCGGGGTCGCCATACCAGGTGGCGGTGGCCGGCTTCCACAGCTGGTTGGACTTGGCGGAGGCGGCATGCTTCAGCTGCGCCGGGACCGGGACCAACAGAGTGCTCTGCACCACGAGCAGAGCCCACAGCCCGAAAAACAGCCCGGACCAGGGGAGGCGCTGCGGTTGCATACTGGCGCGTGCTGTACAATGTCGGGTCGGCTCAGGCGGCGGAGATACCGAGGGGATAGTGATCCAAGGCCCTCTGCCGACACACACTCTACTAAAGCCCGGAGAGAGAGAGAGGGGGCTTCGATTTCGTGGCGTCTCTGCGGCTCTGTTCCGTTGCCTATATAAAGAACAGGGGAGGGAGGCTGCACTCTCTTCCTGTTTTGCCACCGACAGGATGGCTCATTTACGGGGGATGCCACTGATGCACGGGGCCCACCGGCGGTTGAGGCGTTAATTCCGCTGGGCGGTACGCATCAGCGGGAGCATTGAAGGCCCAGGGGCATTCCAGTCATTTTACGGGACACCGTGGGCCTCCACGTCGATTAGAGGCATATTAACACCAAGGCATGCCGACATTTGAGCAAGGCTTTCAGCTGCCAGTAACTTCGAACACCTCAGTTAATAACTTTTACGGGACGCAATGGGCCTCCTGGAGTGTTTTTACCGTTAATATATATTTTTTCTCGGGACACGTGAAGCAAAAAAAAAAAAACTACGACATAAACTGCAATCAACAGTGCTGTTGATGAACGAATTTTACTTGCATTGTAGGGATTCATCGTCAATTAGAAGCGTATAACACCAAGGCATGCCAACATTTGAGCAAAGGCTTGTAGCTGCCAATAACTGGAAAAAACCTCACGCAATAAGTGGGGAAAGAGAGATACGAAGGAATTAATTTTGTCATTTTCAATTATTATTATCACAAGTGACTTAAAAAGTTGATCCGATAATTGCAGAAAGTCGGGTTGAATGACTATACGTTGAGGTGACAATAATGGGAGCAGAACTAGAGCCTACAGAGTGATCTCTCTCGCTGTCAGTCTCATATGTTGGGATGACTGTTTATAGTCATTTAGATGGGCAAATATGGGAATGACTTTGGGACGTCTGTGGATTAGAGGAGCAGAGCTTTTCTTCTGTATAAACTTTAATCAATTTGGTAATAAAAACTTTGGCAGCATGTGAAAAGGGTTCAGCCGATTCTGCTGACCATTTTGATGAATTTGGACGTGGCTTGTCTTCCATGCAATCTCATGTGTTTTTGTCCCCCTTTTTTAAATTTTTTTTATGACAATGTACTTTTGTCTGGTGAAACAATTATTCATGCATAAATAATTGCAAAAATCACTGCATTTTTTTCCTTAAGGTAACTAGTCTACTGTGTCTTCTGAAGATTATATTGTAAGTTTATAGCTGCAGTCAACATGATGGAGGACTTATATACAACAGATAAAAATGAAATCTATTTTTCCAATTTTTTATAAGATATGGTTAGACATGCAAGAAAATGTACATGTGATGTTCGGTAATGGCAACATATATTTCTGTATATGTGAGGAAGGGATTTTAGTGTAGTGGTATTAGGAGCCAACTCAGAAGTCCTAAATTCAATTTTCATTTGTGGGGACTTATATGTTATTTTATTTTATTTTCTATCATTACACTAGGCCATTGGCATCCCCTTATGACCTGAAGGAAAAAAAAAAAAAACATATATCATGTATGTCTGTTAGAGATAGAATGTAATTGTATGTTCCTGATAAGGATTAATAAAAGAAAGATGGAGAATATACTCTCTTCCATACATCTGCATATACAAGCGTTGCGCTCGGGGAAGCTTGTCATCAAGCTCCTAGAAAGCTGAATATGCAGTTCGGGATTTCGTGATCAGTGATGAATGATATAAACGATAGGGAGATTTGTACAGCTGCATCGGCTCTGCGTATTAACATTGTTTGAAGTGTACGACATGACCACATTGGATGATGAAACATCAAATGTGTACCCTTTTTTTTTTCCCAGAGGACCAACAAACTGAAATGGGGCATGTTGAAATATCATCAATGACAATGGCTGAAGCAAGAATCCCATGGGAAGGCCAGAAACAACGTGTGATGTAATTGAGAAGAATGGTGACTACCAAGGGTTGGTGGGGTCCAAAATTATTGGGCCTTGGGTGGGCCCACCCCCATGAGGCAGGACAGGACCCTGGGTCCTAATTTTTTTTTTTAAAACCTTATCCAGCCAATTGTGTGCATTGCCCACTGGAAAAATACCACATCAGAGAGGATTCGAATCTTTGATGCCCCAACAGTAGTTTGCTTTCATGGTATTGGACAAACAGCAGGAAAGTGAATCGAAGTTTTCATACGTTTGGTAAAAACCAGAGCAAGCATGCAGGAACACGTCTAAAAGATGGAAGCAAAATTAGCCCAAGAAAATAAATAAAGTGATTTAAGTGATTTAGCGGTTGTTTCCTTTAAATAAAGTCTCGCGTTCGAATTTTTTAAATGAAAAAAATGCACGACTGGAAAATTTTACCCTTTAATGAACTTGCTTTGCTCGGACTTGGATTAGTCGGGGCTCAATGGACTTTTGAATACCGGATGGTGCACCACAAAGAAGAAAAAGATAGTCCAAGAGGTTTCTTTTCAATTTGGAAAGAGATTTATGAGTTTATGATACTAGTAACGGGATAGGAATGACGAAATAAAAGGTTATTGAGAGTTTCATTACTAAAAGTGAACCTAAAATCTCTTAATTACATACGAATACATATATTGTTGTACTATGTATTTTTTCTCTCAAGAAACTTTAGTTTACGTACGTTTCCTTTCTCTAGATCCGGTTTCTTCAAGCATTTATATTTCTCAATTCATTGCAACAAACTTTTAGTTTACGTACTTTCCTTTCTCTAGATCCGATTTCTTTAAGCATTTATATTTCTCAAAATATTGTAATAATGTTGCTTCCATCATTGGCAACAAATAATATCAATGGGACGAGTGAAACCTTTTTATTCATAATCAATCGATAAGCAACGGTAGTTGTGATCAGAAATTAGTTATAGATTAGACTAAAACGACGAATGCATCAGATTGTGCTGTCATATCCAACTTCAAAAGGATTTTTTTTTTTTCATGTGCAAGCTAAAATCATAAGAACATATTGGAAAACACGATGCATATGAAAGAATCTTATTTTTGAATTTTTTAATAAAGCTTTCCTATGATGTCGTCAAGGTAGTGCCCGTGTTCCTGATGGCACAGTTGTTGGGTCACCTCTCTTCCTCACTTATTCTCTTTAGTGCGATTCACAACAATCAACTAAAATTATAAAAAGATACGGTATTTTCATGGACCATAGAATTTCCTATCACGAGACCATCGGCATAATTGTCCTTCCAAAAGATAAGGATTTTATGCCGGGATTCGATTTGGAGGATGATCCAAGAAGACCACCCAACAATTTTTGGGACAGATGTCACTGTTGTGATACTTTAACATCCATAAACAATACATACAACATATATATATACATAAATAAAAATCTTCACACAAGTTTATATACGAATAAAAAAAAAATTATTCAATTTGTCTTCAACTATATGAACTGCATGTGATCCCCTTGCCGGCATGTGACTTATCTGCGAGGAATCCCATATCCATTCCAAATCTATTTATGTCAATGCATGTCCTCCCAAAGATTGCTATAGATAAAAAGGGAAAGAAAATGACACAGGTGCTTATTTGTTTAATTTTCTATTGGAAATGTCGGAAACAAAAAATCGGCAGGAAAAAAAAAAGGAATATCCCTTTCTCTGTTCTTTTAGCGGATTTTTTTTTCCTTTTTTTTTCTACAGTGCTGAGGGTGACTTATAAATGGGTATAGCTGGCTAATAATTAGGGAGGGTGATCAGTTTGATGACCGTTATTCTAGGTAGCTCCAAGTTTTTAGGAGGCTCAGCTCATAATTTCTTCAAAAAAAAAAGAAAATAAAAAGAAGATGGGGCTCGTGTTTTATCGACATAACTCGACTTTGTAAGAGAGAGCTCGAAAGTTAAGCTAGGCCAGTGTATATATAGTTTATGGTTGATACATGTCTGGTTTAACTTTTGAGACTTGAGTACTGAAACGATGCGCGGGTCAATCTCCAGAATTCAAAGGTACTATTAAATCTGATGCAGTCGAGTATGAATAACCCCGATATATAAGACAAGACGAGGCAAAGGAAAATGATGATAATGTATGATTAGGGACAACAGTAAGCTGCCAACACGGGGGGATACATGCAATAATTAAACCATCAATATGTCCTTGTGATAGAAGGCTGAAGACAGCGAATGGAACAAATGGGGGTTGCTGCTCCTGAAAAGATGTGTGGCACAGATCCTTATAGTGAGGCTACCATTGACTGGATTTATCTAAAGCAAATGGCACCACCCTTCACTCGTAAATCCCAAGGGTGGTGCCACATGATTATACATCATATTTATCTCGATGACGTTTAGTCATTTCAAATTTTGTTCTCAGCATCGTGGGCATGGTGAATATGGCGAGATCCACTATAGCACGGTAATGCTCGGCATGGTTTCATTGGTAGGAGTTCGGAACGGTCAATAGGACTGGAGTAATTTCTTCCGATTATGCCGGGAAGGAGAAGCAAGCACAAAATGATCAAGTGGGGCACGCATGCGATTAAGGAATAGATTATAAGCACGCAACATTCACGTTATCTTCCATCAAGGGGGGAATTGAATTGATTGCCTTAAAGTCCTCAAAAGATCTGTTTTTGCTTTTGTCTGATAAAAAGTACGGATTTCTTGATAGTTAAAAGTAGGTTACGGTTGAAGAATAATGGGCTTCTGAGTCCACTCAGCCAACAGCACAAAAGAGATTTCATTGCATTATCTTATGGGGGGAAAAGAACAAGTGTTTCAGACACTAAACAATTGATTAATGTTCTTCCCATTCCTATTAACAGCAAACACCCTAAAATCATGGCATACCCTTTCCATAAAGCAACATCAGAAGAAAGATGGAGGCTGGCTTTTTCAAAAGCATGTTTTGATGAAGAAAATGGAGGAGAGCTTTTCAAAAGCATGTCAGTGAGAAAATTTCGTGGTCCGTTAGCCAGACTAGATACCATTTGCATAGTCCTTCGGAGCCATTGGGATCGACATAGGACCCATCTCGAAGTTCTCATCCAACTGTGCTGAGGGAATTAAGGGACAATCTTGTTAGAGGATCAGATGATTTCTCGTGTTCTTGAGATTAATTTACCTCAGCAAACCTCTTTTCTTCCATTCCATTTTCCTCCCAAGTTTTTGACATGAGTCGATCATGGTACTGAAGATCTGCACAGAGAAAGGCCTGTATGCAGTCCAGTTTCTGTTGGAGTTCTCTCTCGTCTTGCATTGTTCGTTGACGGTAATGAATGTGAGAGATCTGTGCGTCTTCACCGACAGCAGCAGAGGCTCCAAATCATGCAGACACACCTTTCCACTTGCAGTTCCAAATGACTTCAACAGTTTTCACCAACTCTTTGGATTGTCCACTCCGGTATAGAAACTGAATCATATCTGAAAAATTGGTTTTCCCATTATGGCACGTTCAGTTTTATGTCCCTTTTTGCCAACCCTACTTCAGGCTTCAGAATCCCAAAAATATTGCTCTACTGATGCTAAATCTCATATGCCACAAAGGGAGGCTAATGATG
Organism: Punica granatum; assembly: GCF_007655135.1. Lineage (NCBI taxonomy): Eukaryota > Viridiplantae > Streptophyta > Magnoliopsida > Myrtales > Lythraceae > Punica > Punica granatum. The sequence continues at coordinate 36,023,402 of NC_045130.1, read as the reverse complement.
CTGATAGATACATCGAAAGACGAATGAAATTCGACAACGTCCATTTTCCTAAGAAACTATCAGTATTTCTCTTTTGAATATACATAACAGAGTGTTCCTCCTGCATCTAAGGACAGAAGCTTCTCAGCCTTCAACTCGTAGTTTCAGATACTGATAGAAGTAGATTTACTCTGCACTCTCAGCCTCCTTGCTGATTCAGTCGCATCACCTTTTAACCTATTTAAACCCAGGAAAAGGAAAAATGGAACCCTTGTTAGTATATTTTCCGGAAAACAGTTCAAGCAAACTTCTTGTTTCCCGGTAAAAGTTAAGAGGACCTCCAGTGAAGGCAGAGTATGACTACCTTCTCATTGATTCTTATACTCCATGAATCAGATGGCTGGCCGGCACCATCTCTCAGAAGTGGAACGCTTTCAGAAGCAAACTCATCATCACTGTCATAGTACGGATGTGGTCCGAGAGCTTTGAGCACCAGTCCCAATAGGATACATAGTCCCTTTGGAGCAAAAGGAAAAAATGAGGTTCATCCATGACAAGTAGAAAATGAAAAGATAATCAGCTGATGTTATATTACACATGTCAGTTACCTGTACGGACACAATTGTCAATCCGATCCATTCAAACATATCAAAGTTCGACCTCACGAATTCTGTTAACTGATCTAGGTTCCCAGTGAGATCATTGGGAAAGTCCTGATGGCAGAATTAGATTGAAACCAATTTAGCCACATCGATCCACAGGGTACTATATATCAGATAAAATAGTCAATGTAGAACCCAATTTCTGCTAGTGCTATATACCTGCTCCCAGTGAGGATTTAGCAATACGTCAGCAGTGACAGCACCTTCCAGAGCGAGAAGCAAAAAGACAAGGAACATATACTGCAAGCAGCAAAAATCGATAGGGCTAAACATTTCTAAGTTCTATTATGGCAAAACAAGGTGATAGACTAATAGACACAGGAAAACATTACCAAATAAAGGCAACAGCCATTGGCAGTTTCAGCAGCGATATGTCCAAAGCATGTAATCACACACAAACTAATGCTGAGGCCAAGAAAGGTATAAATGAACCTGCGGATGCAAAAATAATCAATTATCTAAAGAACCATTGGAACAATTGGGCAAAACAATTCCTCAATGAAGAGAGAGAATCAGAAACCACAGTGGTATCGATAAGGAGCCATCAAGAATCAGATTGAAAAATTGTAGCTTTAGGCTTATTGGCATTCGACCACGTGCAATCGAAGGCCTTCCTAATGGGGTATAATATGTCCAGCTAATCTCAAGTCTGAACCCACATAAGGCAACTTCCAACTTGGAACTTTTGCAGACGAACACAACAGACGAAGAGCATGCCTCCACAAGAAAATCTTGACTACTTTCATTGATTTGGTACAGCTCATTCTATATATCCCACTAAATCCAGCTGTCAAAAGAACGAACCGATGCCAACATTTAGCAGAACTGGCTCAATGGAATGACTCCGTTATGCCAAGAGAGCTTCCATGGTTTCATTCTGCGAATCTAATAACTTTATCTGTTACGTATTTTCCGTTCAGATTTTTCTTCTCTATCATCAAAGGGAATATTTTACTGCCACAGAAGCTGCTGGTGCTGGTAGTAAAGGGGGGAACTGGAAATATGATAAATGACTATAAGCGACCATAAAGGCTGCTACAGCTAAACTTCCATGGCAAAAGCGCAACGGCCCACCACACAATGGAAACTTATGTCCATCAACCAATCTTCTGCTTCGACGAATAAATCAAAACAGTTCCGATCTGTTCCTCATAAATTCCCACCAACCAAGCAAAATTCAGCTAACGGAATCATTCAATTCAAGAATAACGGATAAATTTTGCTCCTTTCTGATCAAAATCGAGATGTTGGAACAACCCACCATGGATTAGGCTGACTCGAGTCGTCGAAGGGCAAATCATACGTGTGCCTCTCCCAGATTTTGAGCATCCAGACGGAGTACAGGATCATCGCAATTCCGACCATCCCGTTGACGGAATTCACCAGCTTCAGCATCGACTGCATGCAGCTCCTCACCATTCGCGCCATTTTGCAGCTCAATCACGGCTAGCCTGCAGACAGGCTCTATGCAACGCTGGGAATATGGTCCAGGTTCCAAGCCCTAGAAATGGAAATGTCTCTAGGGATTCGACGCGCGAGTAGCACGCAGGTGATGAGCTCGAATCTGGCCGTACATGGTTGATGTTGTCGGGGAACTGGCTGTCCTCTGTCGTTTTGCTTTTTCTTTTTTTCTTTTTTCCCTCACTGTGAAAGTTTAGTTAAGAGGAGACATATTTTTAGAATTTTCTTTCTTTGAAAAAAATTATATTTTTAGAATTAATTAACCATTATTTTACAGAAAATTTCAGCTAGTAAATAAACGTTATTTTTAGAATTATATTATGTTAAACACTAATTACTTTTTATAATTAAATACAATAATTACTGATATTTACTAAAATTATACAACTGTAATTATATTTATGTACTAAAGAAAGAATTTCATAATTTTTACCTGCATTATATCTCAATAGTTATGTAGAGTCCAATTAATAAATTAACCTTATTTTGTAATTTGAAGCAGAATATTTGGAGAAATCTGTACACACATTTTCCTTTTCCTTTTTGGAGAGACGAATATAGAAAAGGAAAATAAATAATAATTTTCTAAAATTAAACATGCCCTTCCTAAATACTGCTTGAGAATTTCCCCAATTCTCTATTGAACACAAACCTAAACTCTCTCTCTGTTTTTTTTTTTTAATGAATAACACAAACCTCAACTTAAGTATCAAATCCTCATCCCCATATAGAGCTTTCCTTCCATTTCCATGCCATTGGAGTCGAATTCGACAACTTCAACTAATGTTTATCGTCGAAATGCCGCTGAATAGAACGAAATGCTCGAAAAGAAAATCAACAAAGTATAGCATAATGCACGGTTATCACCTAGTCAATTCTCCGATGATCATATTCAAGATTGGTAGCAGGCAAAACTTCCAATGATTCAATCAACCATCTCCGTCGAAATCCAGGAACATTCGGTATGCATCCCGATCGGAAGAATAGTAGCCGTCGATCAAGCTGTCGACCTCGAACCCGAGTTTCTTGTAGAGGCTCAGAGCAGGAGACCGCGATGGATCGACATGGAGCTGCACCCGGTGGACGTTCCTCGTCCTGCATTTCTGTATTGCTGCCCGGAGCAGAGCTTCTCCATGGCCTTGCCTCTGATAGCTATCCTTCACTGTCATGACGACGCACCACATCACACAATGAAAGGGAGAAAAAAAAAAAAAACTCTAAAGTTCGGATCTTGACGCGAGGCCGATCAGACAGGGAAAAGAAGTGGAATTTTTCATCGAACAGGTTGCGGGCACGTTGTACCTGCGAGCTTGGTGATTGAGGCGGAGAGGGAGGAGGGCCAAGAGAACATGACGTAGCCTGCGACTTCTCCGTTAACTCTCAGGTAGAGCAGCCCGGCGTTCTTCTTCCTCAGCTCCTCATCGAAGGTCCTCGCGAGCGATTCGTGCTTCGGGAACAGTCTCTTCTCTATCTTCACTATCTCCGCCACTACGCCGTCCCAGTCGCAAGAGCTCCTCTTGAGCTCCTCTGCGCCCCCTGCCGCCATTAACGGGCAGTTCTTCCTCTGTCTAGGCTAGCGTTGATCGAAGAGGAAGGAAAGTAATGGAGGGCTAAATGGGCTCCGCAAAGGGGCCGAGGCCCGACATACCATTTCTTCAGAGTGGTTTGCTTTTTATTATCCAAAAAAAAAGGCATCTTTTTCGATCAAGAACGGTGGAATGATACTTGCCCTCTCCCTTACTTATCCAGCGTCCGCCACCCGTAGAAGGGCGATTACTCCATTTCCATCCCCAACCTTCTTCGTCTCTTTATCGAAATTTCCGTCCAATTGTGGCTCCAGAACTTCTTTCAAGTGTTCTTGCACCGAAAATGGAGACACCCACGAAGCATCTTTTCAGGTAGAATCGCTTCCGCCAATTCTTTTCACATTATTGAAGCTTCTGCGACAGGCCCTGATGGAAAGTTTGAGTTTTTGGGTAGGGGTTTTCGGTACTCGGACCAGAATCAGATGTTCCATGGGACAGTGGAACTGTTTGGAGCACGCTGTCGTTTTACCTGTTCAGTTTGCACATTCCTCTGAGCTTCGGAGGCTTGTCTATTGTTGCCCATGTCCTGCATCAACCTATTCTTGATCCTCAGACGGAGGTGAACTGAGTTCTTTTGTGGCTGCAATTCAAATTTCACGTCCTACAATTATATGCATAGCATATGTGAGGTCTGTGATTCTCTCAGAGGTTGGACGGCATATCGGGTGCCCATTTAGCATGGTTCCAGTAGTTCTGTCCATTTTTATGAGAATTGGACCCCCTATTTCTAATTCAATGACAAGTTGCAAGTGTAGACTTGTGCTAAGAGATACAGCTTCTCGGTTTGTTTGATGGTTATCTTAGCAATTACAAGTGAGCATGATGCCCCCACCGTCCATTTTGTAGTAGAAAAGCTTTTAAATGATGATGAGCTAGGAGATGATGCTAGGGCCTTCGTGTTCTCGAATGCAGGCAGCATCCTTGCTCGGGATTCAGCTGTTCGAGCTTGTATCTGCTGTTTGTTTGCTTCAGTCCACCACTAAGCGTCGGTTCAGACTGATGAGCATCTTCAAAGCTGACGAATCATCAGCGGACAGGAATGCATTGCTGGGGTCAGCACTGGGATTCGGTTCTTTGGTGCTGTTGGTTTTCCTCTCATCATTTCTTGCTGACAATTTTCTGGGACCCAAGGTTGGTGTGAGAGACCTCATACAGTATTCTGTTGAAATTGCTCCTTTTTATAGTGGAATTCTGTTGAACCAACAAACGACCGTTTCAGCAAATTCGACGTAAAATGTTATCATACATCCTTCCTAACTAGTAGTTCGTGAAATTTGCCCCGGAATTCATGTGATTTGTGCTCTTGTTACAGTAAGATACTTGGCTGAAGTTGGTTGATTGCTTGCCTTTCGAGTGAATAATAATGATGCTAAAGTTCATTCCAGTAGAAACATGAAGCATGGGAGGTTGTGAATGGACTACATTTCGTCCTCAGCAGAGTCACTTTGACGTCTTCTGATTTGAGTGTAACACGATTCGTAGTATATTTACTGTGCCATCAGGGCACCTACTTCACCATTATTGCAGGATTGAGTTAACTGAATTTCTCCATTTCCAATAATTTTATTCGATGCTGCATCCAATTTTTTCTGGTTGGTTTGAATCAGTATCAACTAGGGAGCATGAGAAGGACCTGAAATTTTGTATTCAGATAGTTTACTTAATTGATACTAGCATCCATTGGGTTCTGTCACAGTGATCGGGAGGAACTCATTTTCTCTTCGAATGTAAGACCATCCTGCTGAATTTGCTTCTTCCATAAGACTTAGAACTTGCTTTTCCTTTCAAGCCCGCTTATGCTAAATGAGATGCTTCTATTTATGCTTGCAGAGCGTCAACAACTCCGTCCTCAAGGAGATCCTACTTAGCAGCAACCTGTCCAGAGCGGCCTGCTCTCTTGCCTACTGCATCATTATCCCATTACTGGAAGAACTCGTCTACAGGGGTTTCCTGTTGAGATCGATCTCACGTACGATGAAGTGGCACCAAGCTGTTCTTCTGAGCTCCGCCATATTCAGTGCCATTCACTTCTCCGGTGAGAACTCCTTACAATTGTTCATCATCGGGTGTGTCCTCGGCTGCTGTTACTGTTGGACCGGAGATCTGAAATCCTCCGTTCTTGTACATTCCCTGTACAATGCCATGATACTCGTCATAACTTATGTATCTTGAAGTCATCTTGTTATTTATATATGTTAACACTTAACAATCACAATCCTAACAATGGTACTCCCAACGTCGTCCTGCCCTCCACAACAATATCTGTTTTCTGGGCCCAGAAAGCACACGGAGCAGGCGGATATTTGTCTAGGAGGACAAGATCTTAGTCCGCCACACTCGCTTGAAGCTTCCTCGTGGTGCCATGGAGATGAGGAGAGGAATGAATGTGATGGGCAGAGAAGGTAGCAGCACATCATATTCCTTGGGAAATAATTCTATCCCCCTCCTTGTCGTGCCATTTTCTCGTGGAAACTGGAAAGTGGAAACCATTGTCAAAGAATTTTACAGCAGGGACAGTGGGGCCCAAGGCAAGAACATTCCAGCTTAGATGACCTGTCCCATGATGTCAAAGATTTGATTTGTTTTTTCTATTTAATTTAAAAATGGAAGAAAGAAAAAGATGAAGAAAATGTGAAGAGATTCAAAGATTCTTTCTTCATTTGAAGGTTCATAGGATTTGTCTTGCTCCTCTATATATCTCAGCAAGTGGCAAGCCAATATGCTTGGCCATGATTCTTTTTCGTTATTTCTTTATTTTTTTTTATTTACCATTGAATATCCAAACGCTTGTATTGCATTAGGCTTTATAGAGCTCATTTTAGCAGGAGAATCTGACAATTAGTACTATTATAGGGAAATTTTATGGTACTCACAAGATACGGTATTCCGAACTCCAAATCCCATGGAACGGTATAACGAAAATCAACTGTCTCAGAGGTAATGGATCAGATAGCTCATGGATACCGTAGAAAGTGATAAATACTCGAACCTTTTATTAGTTTTTAATCGGAAGTTTTTTCTTTAGAGTTTTTTGGATGGTATTGAAGGGATAATGCGATTTTAACTCTACAAAGTCTAATTTATTAATCCCTTCGACTCAAATGATTGTGATATGTATGCATTAAGATTGGAAGATTTTACGAAATAAATCTTCAACTCTACCTCAATTCTCAACTCATTCGCTACATCGTAGACTCGTTACAATGCCTCGATCGTCTCGAAACTAGTGGCTTTGCTTATGTGGACAAGAATTCTTCGACTCGCATATCTAATTTCGCATCATAATCGCTAGAAGAGACCAAAGCCCGAGGATGAAATCATTGAAATGGAACAGGAAATGCACTGATGCATTCCAAAAACGCCGTCGTTTGGGTCTAGATTTCGACCGTTTACGGAAGGAGGTCCACAAGTCAGTGACACAGTGGGGCCCAGGCGTTGCTCGTTTCCAATCCATCCCCGACCTTAACGAAAAGAGGGCGGCCCACGTGGGCCCACCGAAGTCGAAGCCCATCTCACACCCCCACTCTCGGACCATATACCATTTTAAATTATTTTGCCGCAATCAGCGCCGTGCGATCAAAGCATCGAGGACGTGCCACCCACCCGATGCGCGCCACGTGTCAGGTGAATGCGCTGGAACCCACGATGATTCCTTCGTCAAGGATGGCGTCTTCATGATTCCCATATCATCACCATCATGCAATGAAAACCCATCCTTCTATATAAAGAACCCTAAAGCCCTAAAGCAGATCTCTTCCTCTGACAAAGAGTACTCTCTCCGTCTCCAACGAACTCCATCGAAGCTTCTCGAGAAGAGCTCAGGAGCAAGGCGGAGGGGTTAGTTACGATGGCGGGGTTCGAGCAGCAAGTGAAGGAGCGGGCCAGGGGGCTGAAGGTCCTGTTCAAGAAGGGGGTGAAGATCGTGGGGGTGTACGGCAAAAAGGGATGGAACAAGGTCAAGAACATCAAGCGCTGATCGATCGCCGATGAACGACGATACGGTTCCTCGCTCTTCACCGGCTTCCCCCTTTTGATCTCGTCGTCATAGATTGACGTTCGTCGTTTTTGTTTTTGGTGAAATTATTGGTAGTATTGAGATGTAAAGATATGATGAATACCATCTTCTGCTTTCTCTGATCTCTTTTCGGGTCTGGATGATGAATATTTATGTGATTTGTTGTTTATTTGATTATATATATGGAATTGGATTTGTTCTTGTATGCATATTTGGCAACTGGATACATTCTTGTTCTCTCGGTGCATCTTCCCGGCTAATTGCACGATTCGCGTTGCTTCATCGACACGAATGCCTATTTTCTTCCGTAGCATGGCGTGAAATTAGTTCTGGTTCGAACTATGCCGTTGGCGACGGTGCTAGCTGGTTGCAGCTGCCCGTGTCTCATTCGAGTTCGGTCGGCCCGGTATACTGGAGCAATGACCTTCTTAATTAATAAATCGAATGACAATGACCTACTCAATTATCGTGAAAATCTTAATTCTCGATGATTAAGCAAAAAAAGTTCGTAAAATCATGGAAGATAACGTGCGAGGGAGAAAGCTATCTGCTACATGGCGGCGCACATTATGAAAGAATCAGCAGCGTCGGATGCATGGACTGCGACTGATGGTACCGTGCACCTCCTGCATTGAATAACTCCTCCCCGTTGACGTCCGAGCTTATCCATACCCCACCGTGAGGGAATCGGTGCGCAACAAAATATTCGAATCTACTCGTCATCTCATGCGCCCCACCCCACCCGAACTACCTGTGTCACCACATCCTTGACGGTCCATCTGATTGACGTATTGTAGTCAACATATCCAGCGGCTGAGATTCAGACACTTCACCTTCCCCGCAACGGATTCCACCCGTATTAAACCGTTTCTGACAAATCCTTAGAAATCCGTTTCGGTTAACAGAGCTTTTCTCCCCCTTCTTCTTCTTCCTTCTCTTCCGTCTTCCCGCCTGATCTGCTTCCCTCACTTCCCCTCCCTCCCTCTCTCTCTCTCTCTCTCTTCCTACTGCAGACGGACCCTCTCTCTCGCGCGCTGTGTCTGATGGAGATGGTCATGGAAGGTTCAATCTCGCGCCTCCAGTGCATGGCTGTCGAGTTCTCCGCCGATGCCCGACGCGCCCGACCGACGGCCGGAGTTTGGATACCGGGGACCTTACGAATATGTAATATCACGCCCTTCTGAGTGTCTCCCGTCTAGGTACTCGTTTGAATTTTCTGCTCTCTTTCGTCTGTCTCTGTTCTCGGGCCTTCCAGTTCACTAGAATTCAAGCCGTGCCCCTAGGGTTTCACTGAGTTTCCCACAATTCACGGGGCATCTTGGCCGCCGGCCTTCTCATTGGTGGTTTCCCGCTTCGAATTGCAGTGAAATGAGATTTGGCTGTCCCCTAGGGTTTTGCATGGTTCCGTACGGTGCTCTGGTTTTCATGGCGTGAAGGGGGCCGTCGAGTCTGACCCTGTTGTTACTGTAGCGTTAGTTTTGTTTGGGAAGCTGGAGGGAAGCTTGACTTTGAATTTGACATTTTGGCGGGAAAATTCGGATGGAAAAGAAAGAATTAGGGTTTCCTAGATCTGATAAACTGAGTTTAAGGGAACAAGCGGCTCGAACGGTTCTTCGCAATGTGAGAGCGCAAGGGCACCCATATGTCGACCTCCGGGAGGATAAGAAGAGGTTTATCTACTTCTGTACTCTATGTCTTGCCCCCTGTTATAATGATGGTGTACTGTTTGATCACTTGAATGGACATCTTCACAATGAGAGGTTGGCTGCTGCTAAGCTTACACTGTTAAAACCAAATCCGTGGCCTTTTAATGATGGTATTCTGTTCTTTGATAATTCCAAGGAGGACGATAAGCTGTTGGGGACAAAAGAGGACAGCCCTAGGCTGTTGGAGTTCCCGAGCAGTGAAAGTCTTGCCATAGTTGAATATGGGGATGAGACCCAACAGTTAAGCCATCAGCATGATGCAGCTGACGCTGGTTTGGATGACTGTGGAGAGAGCTGTAATTTCTTGATACCAAATGTGCTGATAAAGGCCGAGATGTCTGATTTAATGGTGAGGTATGTTGGCGTTGGAAAAATAGCTGCAAGGTTTATGGAGAAAGATCAAGCATCGAGTAGTATTAGTAGAATATGGTGCGAATGGTTGGGGAAGCAGTCTCTTGATGATGATGCAGTTGAGGTCCCGAAGCATGACTTTGCCATCATTGTTTTAGCTTACAATTATGAATTGGGCCGTAGAGGGCTTTTTGATGAAGTTAAGTCATTGCTTACTTCTAGCCTCGTGGCGGACTCGGAGAACGGGGATGAAGCAAACAAGAAAAGAAAGAAATGCTTTTCTGACCCTGAGGATGAAAGCGTGTCTCTCAGTCATCAGTATGACTCATCTGGGGAGGAGTCTGCCGCTTCCAGTGTTTCATCTTCAAAATTGCTGCTGGATAGGTGTGACGATCAAGTTCTGCATACTAGAATTATCTCGAGCAAGACTATAAGACGAGAATTAAGGCGGCAGCAGCGTATAGCAGCAGAAAGAATGTGCGACATCTGCCAACAGAAGATGCTTCCAGGAAAGGATGTGGCGACACTCTTGAACTTGAAGACTGGGAGGCTAGCATGCAGCAGTCGTAATTCTAATGGGGTGAAGTTTCTTCTCAACATCTGCTCGAGTGCCAGGGCTTTTGATCAATTACATGTTTTTTTTTTTCCCGATTAACATTTTGGCATGGTTTGATGATATTCAGGCATTTCATGTCTATCACACTTCCTGCCTTATCCACTGGATACTTCTCTGTGAGTTCGAAATAGCAAGAAGTCCCCCCCCAGCTCCACAAACAAAAGGGAGATCTAGGAAGAAGAATGGAGGTAAGATCAGTAAGGTGAAAAAAGATGGTGATGGTGAAGAGGGCACTGTAGTGTCAAGATTCAATTCCGTGTTCTGCCCTGAATGCCAAGGCACTGGCATCAGCGTTGATGTAGATAGTAGGGAGCGCGACAAAGTCTCTCTTTCTCAGGTACCTTTTGAAATTTTCATCTTTTACCTTTAGTTGACCTGCAGAAAAGAAGCAAGTTAATGTATGGAAAGTTATGTGTTCTTTCTCCTTGGACATCAATTCCTCAGCACATCAAATAGTGAAAGAAATGTTAAAAAGTTGTCATCGACATGTCTCTTAAAGTGACATCTGAGATTCGGAATTTTCTGTGAGATATTTTTTCAAAAAATTGGTTTTCCCCATTGACAGTCTTACCCAAAAAACCTCAAATCTTCTACATTGTTAAGTACTGAAATATATATATATATATATATATATATATTTATTTATTTATTTATATTTTGACGATGCATTTTCAGATGTTCAACTTTAAGCTCAAGGTAAGTGATGCACGAAAAGCATGGATAAAAAGCCCCGAGGCACTGGAGAATTGCTCGATCGGGTTCCATTTTCCAGAAAATTCAGAGGAAAAGGTTCAGGTGAGTGTGCTTGCATTGGCCTCACTACAAGATTAAAGTCATTCATTTGCTGATTCTCCATCCCGATCTCTTGATCGTAGGAAAAAGTCTTGCCTCTAAAGCTGCTTAACTTCTATGGCGCTATTGATCGTGGCTGTCCCAATGGTTCCTTGGAGCCGTGCAAGTGATTTGGGACTCTTCTAGTAAGAGATGGAAGTTCTCTAGGATTCAACTATCCATAACCGAAGGGTAACGTAGCTTTGATTGCTTACAGTGAGAGTAGAACTTTGTATGGTGATTGTGGCGGAATCCCCCTCAAATTGCTTCTCAATAAAGATAAACCATTTGTACAACTGTAAGTTTCATCCGACCGAAATTTCATAGCTGTCAATACATGACTTCTAGGCAATAGTTGAAGCTATCCTGGATGATATATTGAATAGAGAGTATTTCAGGAACATGGTGTTGCTTTTGCATTGGTCATTTTCACATCATGTCTTGTATCTATCTAGTGAAGTTTTAATAGCCTGGGACAAAGTCGTCCGGACCCGCCCCCTAGGAGTTGTTTGGGACAAATTTTGGCTTACTTTGCCCATCCAATTTCTTGTATTCGTACTATGATGGTTCCGAGCCCAGGACAAAGCTGTCCCGCCTCCCAGAAGATTTTCGATGCGGATCATGTCTTGTTCTGTGAATTTTGTCATCTTTTATATATTCGTCTTCTTTGTGAATCTCGTCTTGTGCGCATTTGGGGGTTGTCTTTGCTTCTTTTCTCTGGCCGTTTAGCAGAATGCGGCAATATATTGCCGTACACGAATCTATCTGTATGCTTCTACCTCGTACATGAAGGGGGCAGAGCAGACAAAAACAGGATGGGAGAAACATTCAACGCGAAATTGGAAAGCACGCACAAATCGCCAATTCTCATGTTTTATTTGGTCAAACTGGGGAATGAATTCAAATGAAGGATGCTGAGCATTCCGAAGCTACATGGGAATATCTGATCGTGGCGGATGGTTCGACTATTCGGTTCTCGTGTTGATTTGAAGGACACCTATTCAATCATTCGACGAAAGAGGATTGCATTCCCGAGTAAGGGAAGTAGCTTGCTTATTAGCACGTCTTCTCGCTTGAAGAAGTCAAGGGTTTGGAGTTCCATTATCGTTAACGGACTTCCCATGCTGCGGGCTTTCCTCATTTTTTTTCGGAAGGGAGTATCTCCATATTGGGTTGGATTCACACTCGCGCCCTGCCGGCTTTGTGGGAGTTTTGACCACAGCCACGGCATTTGCTGCCGGCGACTTCATTCCCTGCTGTCAGATTATGTATTCTTTAACGATAGGATTAAGTTGCATTCATATGCAAATGCATATTTAATGTTATATTCTTCAGAAGATCTCAGTTCTGACGGAGGCCGGCCCACTCTCTTTATAAGCAGCAGAGGTCGTGCGGTTTCATGTCCGCCAAACCAAGAAGTCTCCCAAAGACAAAAACCAAGAACAGAGGGGAGAGAGGAGATGAAGAAGATGTTCCCTGCAAGCAGTGCCAGAGCAACCATGCCATTCTTCTTCTTCTTCTTCTTCTTTGTCGTCCTAGTGATGCTTCTGTCTCTTGCCGGTGAATCCCGGGCCCGCCCTCTCTCTCGGGTTCAGGGGTCAGGGTCTGGAGCGCCGCAGGAGTCGTTCGAGGTGACCGTACGCAAGCTTGCAGCCATGCTCCCGAGGGGTCCGCGCGTGCCTCCTTCTGGCCCCAGTCCTGGCATCAATTGATTCCCAGAAGGCTAGTGCGTGATTCGCCGCAATGCCGTGGAAGACGAGAGCTGATTTCATTGTGTTCTTTATATGTGTGAGTGGAGTGATGAAGCTCAGCAGGGGGTTAGTTATATAAAGTAACCCAAAGCATTCTTATATAAGGACTACATTAAATATAGGTGTATATAGGCGATGAGAAACAGATACAGTTCTCTTGATTTATTTATTTGATTTACATAATAGTCGTATGTTTTAGACCAAGTTGATTTCTGATACATATATATATAATTTGGATTTTCTTGATTTTATGCTTTCATGTAATATTTTTTTTATTCTTATTCGGAGTTCTAAAATTTAAACGATGCGGTCACACTGCAAATTCATTGAGAAACAAGGACTCTGTCCTCTTCATGAGAGCAAAAGCCACTCTTTTTACCTCGAGAGGCGCCTTATGAGGACCAACTTCAATAGGACTGACCCAAAATGAACAATACCTGTTACACAGACTCTCCATATCACTGATCTTCTTCTTCTTTTTTGGGTGAATTCCACATCGCTGATCTTGGATCCACAATCTCATCAATCGCATTTCGAGTGCCACGGTTATCACATACTGTCAAGCTCCTAATTTGGGGCCAGCGTGAATTATAGTAGTGAGCATGATTTAAGAGGCGGAAAGTGGATTGAGATATTTTTCGATGAGTCATGTTGTTCGTAGATAAGTCGGTGAGCATCTCGAGATCGAAAATGTGAAATAAAGAGATGAAGGAAAACCTTTGAATGGACTCTCGCGGTTGATAATGATGCATTTCTTTTCTTTGTCAACTTCATTCCTTTTCTTTGTATACAGTCTAGGGAAGGCGGTGTAGATAAATTAAGAAACTTAGAGACCATGAGCTCTGGTGTATATGTCCTTGTGATTGTTCTTGAATTGAATGAGATGAAAGTGCCCGAAAGTTTTCTGGAATTTTAGACGTATTTCTGGTACATGGCGGGATGATAATGGATGCGATATTGAGGGGGGAGAAAATCTTTTCTCCTCAAGTTCATGAATTAAGTGTATTAGATTTGAGTTACTATCAGGAGGATAGAATCTCGTGGTTTCTTATCGTCTTCGTAGTTCTGGCTAATTTTTTCCTTCCCTGAACTTGTTATGACCAGCTGCCAAGTTATTTCTGAGTTTTCCATGGGCTATTATTAGTATTGACACCGTTGATTGTTTTTCCCCCTCTCCTTTTTCTTTTTTAGTTATTGAAGTGGATGGTCGAACAAATGGACTACAAGCTAACGAATGCAGATTTTGCAATTCAGCTGGATTTGATTGAGAAAGTTCACAGTCTGAAAGAAGCGGAGAAGTTCTTTGAGAAAATCCCAGAAAAATCGAGAGATATCATAGTTTACAGTGCTCGTCTCTTGCTATGTACATTAGAAATCTGGGGAACAAGCAGATGCTACCATTGATTACTTATAGTGTCATGTTAAACCTCTATGCAAATATTAAACGATACGAGAAATGGATGCGCTGATGCAAGAAATGAAAGAAAGAGACTGCAAATGGGACAACTATACATATAACACAAGGTTGAATGCTTATACTTTGGCATCTGATATAGAGGGCATGGAGAAACTGTTGTGGAAGATGGAGGCTGACCCTTCTATTAAAATGGACTGGAATTCTTATGTCGTTGCAGCTAATGGGTACCTAAAATCTGGCCAACTGGAGAAAGCATTGGCAACGATGAAGAAAGCTGAGAAACTCAGTAATATCAAAAATTGGAAGAGAACCTCCGAGATCCTTCTAACTATGTATGGCCAACTTGGGAGTAAAGATGAGCTGTCCCAGCAGTGGAATGTGTATAAGCAAAAGGGTAAGTTCGATAACACCACTTACTTAGCCATGATAACCTCGCTAGTAAGATTGGATGATATTGCTGGTGCTAAGAAAATAGTTGAGGAGTGGGAATGCGGGAAGATTTTCTATGATGGTGGGATCCCGAGGTTTCTGATCGGTGCTTATTGCAAGAAGGGCTCTTGTGATGAGGCCGAAGCATACGTGAAAAAGACTTGTTGAGACTGGGGAGGAGCCGGATGTGAGTATGTGGGATACACTAGTTTCAGGATACGAGCTAAAGAAAGAGATGCCGAAAGCTCTGGAAGCATTAAAGGAAGCGATATCAGTAAGTAAACCTGGGTGGAAGCCGAATAAGTTCACCTTAGGTTCTTGCCTTTACTACTTGAAAGAGAAGGGAGAGGCAAAGATAACTGAGGAGCTCCTCCTGTCCCTCCGAGAAAGGGGCATCTTTCCAGAGATTTGTGTATGACACATTGATCGATTATGTCAATAATGATAAAGATGGGAGCTCGAGAGCGATAAATAAATTAGAAGATGCTCAGCATCGGTCTAGATTATTATTATCACCCGAGTTGGATTCCAAGCTGGTTGAGTAGGGTGAATAACAACTCTTCCAACTGCAGATTTGCTCTGATGTTGAGTACCTTATTTTCAGAGCTTTGCGCTTTTATTTTCCTAGTGGATGGAATTTGTGCAACTGCCCCTAGCAAGAACGGTGCATATCTTAGGACTTACTTTTTCTTAAGTTATAGAATCACCATGCTTAATTTCAAAGAACGAATATCCTTCGAGTTTCAGGCTGCTATCTTGTACAGTGTGATGCGTTTTAATTGGCTGGACTACATGTCGTTATACGGAACATCAATCCTTCCCGGAATTACTGAGAACCTTCTTGTTTGTTCCATTCTTTAATCCTTTTGCCTCTGTCATTTGCATTAGCTATCGGAATGGATGTGCGAAGAACTCTTATTGACTGATCCAATAAATATGTCGACCGATTCCTAGAACATTTGACAGTACTCGACATATGTGGTGTTAATTGCACCCTGGACAACAACGATTCAAGGGGAGTTGGCTATGCAGAAGATGAAAGAGTGACGTTCGTCAAAACACGCAATGATGTGCTTCTATTCATGAAGGTATGTGCTGATTCAAGAAACCAATGACAAAGCCATTGGAGATGATCGTATAACGCAATGATGTGCTTCTATTTCAAGGGATTCGGGAATTATCAGAAATCCTTTGGAGGGCCCAAAGATGTATTCTATTAATTGTGGAAAGCACATTAAAAGGTGAAAAATCAACAATAATCATCCCGATCAACTTACTGAAACACCGAATAACTCATCATGTAAGGCTGCCATGGCACCCTCTCTGGCTGATGAGATCGCCAGCAAGGTCCCGTCCTCATATGTCACCGAGCCTAGGCGATTGTTGGACCTTGGTTTAAGTAAACCACTCGTTAATGGCATGGGTCGATACGGATTGCACTATTGCTCTGGGTCAAGTCGACCTCGCTAGAAACAATTGTTTGCAGGAGAGGAAGGACCTCCACCATCAGCTACCTCTGGTGGTAGCAGCGCAAGGAAATTTAGGCTTGGATAAGTCAGTATCCAAAGTTTATATGAAAACTTTCTTATATTACCCATATTTACATTTTCTTATATATATATATATATATATATATATATATATAATATTTTACTGGAAAAAATTATAAACTTTACTTAATTTTATCACATTTACTTAGTTGAAAGTTAAGTAATGTATAAATTTCAAATTATTTTCATAAATTACAAAATGTGTTTTTTTTTACTACTTACCAATCACATATTAACTCTGACATTATTTAAGGAGAATGTTGCTAGCTTCATTAATTGCTTCAATTTAATTTTCACCGATTACATAACAGTAATTATCCTTTTTTTTTCCGGTTACAATAGGAGGCTCATGACCTAGTATAAGGAAATGGAAATGAAATCTAAATAAAGGGACACGGGTAGTCCCACTGATGAAAATCGAATCCGGAACCTCTAAGGTAACATGTGAGGGTGTTAGCCACTGCACTGTACTCCATTTCTCATTATCCTATTAATTTAAGAATGATTAATCTCACATAATTTTTTTCTCATTAACTATCCTATATTAACTTAAATGCCACAATAAAAAGTTTCATAATAACATCATTAATGTGTGTATATATATATATTTGATAGGAATATATCACTGATCTATATCGTTGAAGTGGATGCCTTTATTCTGTTTGAGCTTGCATAGGATAACGGTAGCACTAATAAAAATATAATTGGTCTCTTACTCATTGAATAAAGAATCTTATGGTGTGTTTTTTTGAACTTAATCAAATAAGAGATTAAAAGTTAATTACAAGTTATAAGAGAAAATAAATGGGAGAAAGAGAGACACATGAGAAATGAGGTTCTATACTATTTAATCATTAAGTCAAAAATTACTTATTAAGTTAAGTCAAAATATTTGACTCAATGTAATAAGTCCATTTTCACTTATTAGTGCCTGTAACTTCTCAAAACATATCTCCTTATCCTTATCAATCTTCTCATCTTCTCATATACTTCTTTTTTTTTTAACTAATTAAGTTCTTAATATTTAATTATTTAATTTATCAAACGCTACCTTAACTAGCGAATTTCAAGACCTACGAGCTAGCCATGTATACTGGGAAGTCAACTTTTGTGCGAATGCCTTGGCGAAGATGGGGATGATGTAGCAGGAGATTTTGTTCATTTTTGTTGTACCCCCAGCAGATATTAATTTACTTTTATTGGCGGACTTATACGGTATTTCGTACTTCAGTATGTGCAGTCTACGTGCTGACTCAGATGCTACTCGATGTATTGCACTTATTTTGTTGGTTGAATGAAGCGCGATTTTCTACTAAAAAAACCCACATAAAATAAAATTGTACAATTTACACGCGTCAGCAATATTTTTACAAAACTTTGCAGCGGAAATAAGAGCTCCTCGATACGTCAATGTTACATACATGATAAATAAATCTTCCTAAGAATATATAATACTTTCCTAATACCGAAAATATATTATAATATATTATTAAATTATTAATTAATAACTTATTAATATTGTGATCTCATTTTATTTTGCTCACTTTTTGGAAGGTTCGGACGGTGATAGCCGCCGCCGCAACAGGCCCGCCACTAACCCCGGCCATTCATGAGGTGTCCCTATGAATTTTTTAATTTTTTTACAAGGATAGGTCTCATTAAATAAAAAAAATCTTATATGCAATAAATGTAACACGTGACACACCGTTTTTTCTATTGAATTCCACACGACAAACTTTTATAGCAAAAAGATAAAGTACATCATTGATATGGTAGGTTGATCTCTTTTTTGATGTACCATATAGACCTTAACGAGAACTTTTCTTTGTCGAGTTTGGGTTAGGTTTTTCGATTGGGTGAGTGAATCTTCCTACCCAATTTCAAAAGTGGAGGTGGAGGTTCTAATAAAGAGCGATCGCTATTGTTTGAGGGGATGGCCCCAAATGTCCATTTTTTATATTCTTATTTCCCTTGAAGATGAAAATGCATTGCGTGCAACGGATATATCACATGGCACACTGTATTTCTTTTAGCGATCCATTGTTTGTTAGCTGTGGAGTAAGAAATATATTGTCATGATTGTCGCGCAACATATACAGCTTCCTGGAGATTTTTTGACACAAGTTTCGAACGTTGATTTGCTTATCGCATTCATTATTTCTAAGGAAAAGTTTTAGGAAACACGAACAAACTTACATGCTTTTTTAAGTTCATACTTCACCATCCCTTGAGTTTTCATAATGATCGGATAAAAACGGGTAATTTCCTTGATCCGGGAAGACTAGTGAGGGATCACCACCATGTCGTGGAAGATGAGAGCTGATTTCGTTGTGCTCTTATACGTGTGAGTCGATTGATGAAGCTCTTTGGGTGCCACCCTGCCGGTTGGTTAGTTGTATATATACCACAGCATTCTTTTAAGGACTACATTATATATGTGTACAAGCACAAATACTTCTCTCGATACATTTTATTTGATTTACATAATAGTCTTATGTTTTAGTGTTTGTTCGGATCGAAGAGCCGAGTTGATTTCTGATATATACTTTGGATCCTCCCGGTTTTCCGCTTTACTTAATTAGGGTATAGAAAAATTTGAACCAATGCAGTCATACGAATCCATCGAGAATGATCGCGCGGCGGGATGAGGTAACTAATCAATCGCCATTTTTAGAGGGGCATCTTATAAAAACAAAACCCTAATAGGCCTATAATCCAAAGTTTTTAATAGAGACAAGTTTTCAAAGGACAAAACATGTCTAACTCAAAGCAGACAATACCTCTTACATAGACTCTCCATGTTACTGATGTTCGATCCACAACCTCATTAGTCGCATTCGAATGCCCCGGAATTTTCCGATTCAAAGGATGCTGGATGCATTAGTGAATGAAGAACATGAGAAGCCACACAATTTATCTAAAAGAGTTCGTAAAACAAAAGCAATTATCCAAGTGAAATATGCAAGATTCTCCAAACGCAGACCGGGGAACAAATTCAACACCGCAAGGCTGGCCGGCGGGCAGCGATTGGTGGCGGTTTCCGGCTTCGTGCAGGCGAGTTGCAGCATGCAATCCGAACTGATGACGGGTTTTTGGAGCTGGGCGGAGTGAAACCATGACAAAGCCCATGGGCTTCACAGCTGAGCCCATCAATTTTGTTCGACCCGTCCAAAACCTTTATTAGTAAAATATTTAAAAGGAAAATAATTTGGGTGATGTCTTCTCTCTGAGCTAAAACCCTCGAAAACCTCTGCTCCCACATTTCCGCCATGGCTGCAACTTGCTAAAGCTCCGATTTCGTTTGACATGAATCTCCTCCGATTGAACCTGGCTCGCCGCAATGCGGCACCTGGGGTTTTCAGGGTCGTCTTCTTCTCCACAGGGTTCGGGGTAGCAGCAACATCCCCACCGAGGGACTCGCTGAATCGTCGTATCATGCGGGCGGGCGATCCTATGGTTTCTATGGCGGACGTGTTGAACAAGTGGGTCGGGGAAGGGAAGCAGGTGAACTTCACAGAGCTCAATCAGAGCTTGAGGACCCTAAGGAAGTTCAGACGCGGCAAGCACGCTCTTCAGGTTCGCTCTCTCTCTCTCTCTCTCTCGATGCCATTGCTCTGCTTACACTTAGAGGATCACCATCTTCATTGTTTGAAGTATTATTGTTCCTTGGACGTATTGTCGTTGCCGCTTTTGATTATCAGACGCTGTCAAGCACTTAGTTTCGGGCCAGCATTAGTTATATCAGTGAGTACGAGCTAAGAGGCAGAGGGTGGATTGAGATGTTTCTCAATGAATGTTGTGATCGCAAAATGTGAATGAAAGAGGCGAAGGAAAACCTTTGAATGGACTCTTGGGGTTGAGAACTGTGTGTGTTCGCGCATTTCTGGTACATGATGGGATGATATGAATGCTTGAAATCTGCGTACTGACAGAGGAAGAAACTCGTTTCTCCTCAAGTTCATAAATTAAGTATTACATTTGGTTTACTATCGGGAAGAGAGAATCTCGTAATCTGTCATCATGCTCATTGTGCTGCTATTCTTTCCTTCCCTAGACTTGTCTGACCATCTTCAGAGTTATTTCTGAGTTTTCATGGACTATGCTTAGCACTCACACTGTCGGATTTTTTTTCCCCCCGCTCCTGTTTTCATTAGTTATTGGAGTGGATGATTGAACAAGCGGACTACAAGCTAACGAATTCAGAGATTGCAGTTCGGCTGGATTTGATTGCAAAAGTTCGCAGTCTGGAAGAAGCAGAGGAGTTCTTTGAGCAAATCCCGGAAAAATCCAGAGATTTCAGAATTTACGGTGCTCTTCTCTCTTGCTATGCACTTGAGAAATCCATGGAAAAAGCAGAGGCTACCTTGCAGAAGATGAGGGTGCTGGGGTATGTAAGGGTACTTTCTTATAATGTCATGTTAAACCTCTATGCACAGACTAAACAGTACGAGAAAATGGACGTGCTGATGCAAGAAATGAAAGAAAGGGGCCACGAATGGGACAACTACACATATAACACAAGGTTGAATGCTTATGCTTTGGCATCTGATCTTGAGGGCATGGAGAAACTTCTATCGAAAATGGAAGCTGACCCCTATATTAAAATGGACTGGAATTCCTATGTCGTTGCAGCTAATGGGTACTTGAAATCTGGCCAACTGGACAAAGCATTGCCAATGATGAAGAAAGCTGAGAACCTCACTAGTTCCAAGAATTGGAAGAGAACCTTCGAGATCCTTCTAACTATGTATGGCCAAATTGGGAGTAAAGATGACCTGTACCAGCTATGGAATATGTATAAGCAAAACGGTAAGTTCGATAACACCACTTACTTGGCCATGATAACCTCGCTAGTAAGATTGGATGATGTTACTGGTGCTGAAAAAATAATGGAGGAGTGGGAATACGGGAAGATTTACTATGACGTCAGGATCCCGAGGTTTCTGATCAGTACTTATTGCAAGAAGGGCTTTTACGATAAGGCCGAGGCATATATGAACAGACTTGTTGAGATCGGGGAGGAGCCAGATGCGAGTTTGTGGGATGCACTAGCTTCAGGATACGAGCTAAAGAAAGAGATACTGAAAGCTGTGGAAGCATTAAAGAAAGCGATATCGGTAAGTAAACCCGGGTGGCGGCCGAATAAGTTCACCTTAGCTTCTTGCCTTGACTACTTGAAAGAGAAGGGAGAGGCAGAGACAGCTCAGGAGCTCCTCCTTTCCCTCCGGGAAAGAGGCATCTTACCGGAAATCGTGTGTGGCGTATTGCTCGATTATGTCAATAATGATAAAGATGGGAGCTCGAGTGCGATAAATCAATTAGAAGATGCTCAGCGTCAATCCAGATCATTATCATCCGAATTGGTTTCCAAGGATGAGTAGAGCGACTGAAAACTCTTCAAACTGCAGATTTGCTCTGACGTTGAGTACCATACTTATTTCCAGAGCTTTGGACTTTATTTTTGTAGTTGGGAATGGAGCATATGTTAAGAATTAATTCCTTCCCGTTAAGCTGTAAAATTATGATGCTCAAAGACAAACGAAACAAATGGGGAGTATCCAACTATCCATCGAGTTTGAGGCTACTATCTTGTACTACTGTGATGCATTCTATTTGTCTCGACTACGTATGGTTACGTGAAAACACGATTTTATAATGTGATGTTGTATTTCTTTGTACAAACTGGAGAGCACATGGAAAGAGATGGAATCTGCTGATGCAAGAAACGAATGGCAAGGCCATTGTTTCGCGGACTTTAATTTCTTGTACAGAAAAAGGAATAGCTGGTGGTTTTTTTTCCACGGCACGAGCTCGAGTAACATGAGCCAAGGACCCTACGATATCAAGACCGGGCCTGCGAAGATCCCGAAGTAAACTGAGAATGACAGGTTCATAGCGTTCATGTGAGGTAGACAGCAAGGGTGGGTGGCTCTTGGGATGGCTTCTGCTGCTTCTTGAAATGAAAACCATTAGAAAGGACATAAATCTTTCCCTGGCCCCAGCTAAGATCTTAGCCACTGATCTGGCTGGTATTTATCCAGGCAGTGCCAGCTTTAATTACGCAAATTGACCTCGAGGATTTGTCTCGATTTTAGCCTTGTCATCTCCGACATTGTTTTGGACGAAAATTCTAAGATTCCTTAATCAGATTGTCCTTTACCCTCTGGAGACCGTTGGATCAATATGAAATACACGACGACTAAGGGTGTGCTTGATAACTCAAATTAAGTGTTGAACTTAATCATTCAGCATTTAATTGAGTTTAGCTTGTTTGATAACACCAAAATAAATTTTACTTAACTAATGAGTCGGGCAAGAAAATGCTTAATAATTAAATAAGGTTATGTTCGTTTGTACTCAATTTTAAGTGCTGAAATTATAAGCATTTAATCAAATAAGTGCTAAATTATTTGATTTATCAAATAATTTTTACTGAATCAATTAATAGGTTGCCATCGCACCCTCTCCAGCTGGCGAGTTTGATGGCAAGGTCCTATCCACAGATCACCCAGCCTGGGCAATTTGTAGGACTTGGCTTAACTAGACCTGCCTCAATTCGGATTGCACTGGCTGCTCCACGTCGATTCGACTTCGCCAGAAACAATTGCAAAGACATCAAATAGGTCACCATATTTTTCCCGAGAAAAACCAGTCGCGCCGGACAGCAAGTGTAATCCCCCGTGAATTCGCCATAACACATTTGTTGAATCCTTAAGAATAGCCCCCCAATATCAATGGATGAATCTATTTCGAGTCATCTGATTGAGTGCATGTTTTGCACGAAACCCCCGTGACAAAGCAGGTGCCCTTCCCTTGGCACACTTGTAATTTCCCCCCAAAACCATGGGCTATTATCTTATAATATAACATGTGAGAAAGTCGGATGAATTGAATTTCATCGCATGATTTTCGGGGCATCTCATAAAATAAAGCAACCTCTCTTTGGCTGCTTTCCGAAGCATCTTTCGAATGTCCAAAATCTCAATGCAAAATTTAATCATGGATAAGTTAAATATTATACATATGATTTTTCAAATGTATTTTTTTTAGTTTATTTCTATAATACATATATATATATATATATATAAATCTGAAGGTATCATTAATTTACCTCGTGACATCTGCCTAAAATAACATTGTACAATCGACCGGTGTCGAACCGATATTTGTGCGAGACTTTCGGGTGAAATCAACGGCCCCTCGAGATGTAGGAACCTCAATCGCATGATCAAATAATTAATAAAGTTATTAGTATTGTGATTTCATTTTATTTTGCTAACTTTTTGGAAGGTTCGGACGGTGGTTGCCACGACCTCTACCACCGGCCCGCCACTAACCACGGCCAATCATGAGGGTCTCCTATGAATTTTTAATTTTCTCCCATTATTAATTAATAAAAGATAATAGGAATTAGAACGGATAGGCCTTGGAGTTAGGGTTAATAATAATTAAAAAAAAAAAGAGCGCAAACATTTTATATTTTAATAACTTTAGTACGAATATTTTTTTAATAATAAACTTATTTTATAAAGTCAGAAAAAGAAATTAAAAAAGAAAAAAAAGCAAACGGGGGCCTCGATTGAATTGGAATCGAAAATTTGTTTTTTTTCCTTTTTCTTTTTATTTATTTTCTGCAGTAATTTTATTATTAAAAATATGATATATCCCACTCGACTTACAACTCGGTAATTTCCGTTCAAATTAAACGGAAAATTGGATGCCGTGTTAGAATTATTATCAAATCAAAAGTTTGTACATTTTTAAGTTAAAAAAAAATTTGTACTAGAATTATTAAAATATGAAAAATTTGTGTTTTTTTATGGGTTTTTAACCTCTTTGGGAAAAAAAAAAAAAAACATCGCATGCGACATTTGGGGGCCCTCCCCATCAAACAATGGCGATGGCTCTTTGATTAGGACATCCACCTTTGAAATTTGAGGAAGAAGATTCACTCACCCAACCAAACAACCAGACTCGAATTCAACAGACGAGCTTAAGGGAAGGTGTATGAAAGAGAACGTACTCCATCATCTTCGTATATTTATCTTTTCCTGTAAAAGTCATCGATATGCTCCAATTAGATAATCGAAACGCTTCCTTCCATAAGACACTTGTTTTTATATTTTTGGAACGATCTTTTGTCCAATAGATGTGGAGTAGGAGATGTTCCTCCTGATTATGGCGTCTCAAGATATGGATCCGGGAGATTATTTTGTCTCGAGTTTCGAATGCTGATTTGCTTATCGCATTCATTATTCCTAAGAAAAAGTTCTAGGAAAACTTATATATGCTTTGAACTTCGTACTTCACTATCTGTTAAGTGGATGTTCTCAATCGCAGCTCCACGTTTTGGTAGAAACCAACCATTTACCTAAGTTTTCATAATGATCGGAAAGACGGGTAATTTCCTCGATCGATTATGTCTAACAGATGAAAGCTCAGGTATTGCAGACCCGAAACAAAGATTGGAGTTCAGTACTTACGAAGAACGACTACATTTAACGAATGAAAGTTCGGGTATCGAAAGCGCTCAATCGGAGATTGGAATTTCTTACAAGTTGCAGAAACAAAGTAGCACCGATCTCAATTGGGCTCCTCCCTTTCTTTCTACAGAAACCGAATTGCAACTCTCCTATATGTATTACAGCGAACCGAACATATCATGCCTAACATCTACACCCTATCTGTTCCCTACATATCTCACGTTCTCTCATAATCCTTACATGTACACCGAGAAAGCGGGAAAGGAACTATAGAGCTCAGAACAGGAGCAGACACAGGAATATGCAGCACAAGAGGAAGAAACATATTCTGCTCAGGGACCTATCCGCCTGCATCACATGCCTCCTCACCCTCGGGCTGGCACCCCCTGCGAGATGGTATGAGTTCGGGTATGCTTGGAAGGTCGTCGTGGAATTTCCAGACATCCTCGCGTAAACCATCTCCCCTATCATCCCAACCAATGGGTCGATGACACTTGCAGCAGTGCCCCCGAAACTAATCGTGGGCGAAGAACCGTACCCACCAAGGAGATTCGGATGGTACGATGTGGGCTGCAGCTGAGGCGAATAGATCTGGTTGTAGCTCTGCGTGCCCCGAGAGGGACTGTTAGACATAGTACTAGGTGTTCTTGGTGATTCAAAGCCGCATGTCAGACCAAACGGTCTTCGTGGGATCACTATCCCGAGATGTTTGGCTTGTTCCTTGCTCTTGGAGGGCTTGGAGGTTCGACCCCGCCCATACAAAGGGACCAGGGTAGAGGTGCATATCTCGGCTTTGCACACAGGACATTGCTGAGGCTGTGGCTCTTTGCCCTCGGAGGAAACTCCTTGGACTTCAAGCCACTTGTAGATGCAGGGCCAGCAGTAGAGGTGCCCGCAGAGGGTGACCACAGGATCTTGAACCGTGTCCAGGCAGATATTGCACTCGAAACCAGCAGACTGGCAATCTTCTGAATCAGCTGCTGCAGCTGAGATGGATTTCCAGTCACCTGATGATTTGCTCATCGTGTCAGAGCGATGTGCAGCCATCACTTCTTCACCATATTGCTCTAGCGCCATGGTAATCGTACGCTTGACGGGTTTTCCTTTCTTTCCTGAGAAACATATGAAAGGAACAGGGTCAGGCCATTGAATAGGCGTATAAGAGATAAATTCTCCACCGTATCGAAGATATTCAAAGCCGTTGAATTCAATATTCTAGAATTCTAAAGAGAGTTGACTGTTCAACAATGGACCAGAATCTAAATCTAGAAAGCCCTATCAATTAATTACACAAGGAGAGTTTACGGAAGTGATTTAGAATCAAAACCATTAATCTCCTAATTCTCCGCAGTAGGTGGGAATTAGAACAAACAAACATCATCGAGCCAACCGATTTAAAGGCAGATTTTTCCTTTCACGCCTAAACTACCAACCCAACAAAACCGAAAGCCCTTATGTTTCTGCTGTGTAGGACACCGAACAGAGACCATAAACCCGTACCATTACCAGTCCCCAAACAACATGTGACAATCGGGCAACATTATCGAGTTGCATAAACGCCGGGGGTTCTAACAAATTCAGCTATCAAACAAGATATCAGTCACTTCAAAATCCATCGTTCTTCCAAGGGTCGATCCCGAATCTAAAATCGAACTACTCGATATGCTGTGATCCTTCTCCAGGGACATCTTTCAGGCCAGGTGGTCACTTAGAGAGCCTAATTCAGAGAAACTAAATAGCCAATGGCGATTCAAGAAACATAAAGAGACAAAAGCTACAGCTTAAACCCGGAGAAGAACATCGCACAAAGGTGGGCAACAAGAAAAGCAGGGCAACTTGGTGCAGCAGAAACCGTCACCAAAGATCAACTTTTCAGACGGAAAATCGCAAACCCGCGGCTCGACTTGGCCAAAGAAGTCACATAGAAAAGAATTTCGAGCTCAACTCAGATAGAAAACGGAGGTAACGAACGACACAATCTGCTGGAACTCGAAGGAGGAATTAAACAAAAAGTCGAAGCTTGCAAAGAACATCGAATAGAATCCCGAAAACCCATCTCGAGAACCATGGAGGTAACACGTACCGGGAATCCGGGGCGGTGTTTGTTGTCTCTGTAAACAGAAGCTTCCTTGACACAGCTCCAATGGCGACAGAACCAGCGGCTGAGAGAAATTTCTGAAGAAACGGACACAGAGAGATAAAGTGATGTAAAGCGTCACCCACAGAGAGAGAGAGAGAGAGAGTGAAAGAGATGAGAACGTAGGTGAAGGTGGTGCGATGATTATGATACCAGCGGAGAGATTGTATATATATATATATATATATATACACGCACAAAGAGACGGGTTTCGTTTTTTTTTTAAAAAAATTAAAATAGGAAGGAAATTAAGTGGGGCCGAGTGTATGTATAGGCGGTGTATGTATATATCGGATATACAAAACAATGCCATCTCCTACGCGGTGACGCTCAATGGTCTGCTTACGTGGCACGCACGGAGTGTGCGCATTGCGCACCGTTTGATGGAATTTTCCTCCCATCTCTATATTCTGGATCTTTAATGCGTACGCTTCTTTGTGGTACGCACTTCAATGCATATATAATACATATCTGTATTTACTTTCTTTGTTTTTTTTGCCATTATATGTATTTATTTGAAAATTTTTAAGTAATTACTTGTAATTCAAATAACTTATTAAAAAAAAAGTAAATTACTTTTACTCAAAAAATATAAGTAATTTACTTGTAGTACCGCACATATATTTTGAACTCTATGCATTGTAGATCAATCCCCTTATTCAAATGACAATTGGTATAAACAAATATATTGCGGTGCAATGACATATATTTTCGTCTCGTGATCTAGTAGGTTTCGTTTCTCATTTGTGAATTATACGTACGCTTTATTTAGCTTTTCTTATAATTTTTGTACTAGGTATATGTATCTTCTCTGAAATTGAAAATAACAATTGCAAATTATGATCCATTGGGGCGAATTTTACTCACAATTGTACGAGGTCGAAATCCTTTAAAACAAATCTCATAAATAGAGCAAGAGGAACCAAAACAATATTAATGGACAAAGTCACATCTGTTGGTCTTATCTGTGCTAATTGGTTGAACTTGACTTCTTATGGAACCATCGAATCTAATTAACTGTTGGGGAAGTGTGGCGATACTATAAATTTAAATCGAGAAAAGAAAAGAATTAATATCATGATATACGTGGTAAAATTTTTAAATTGAGTGAAACATCCACGGATAAAGTATGAGATTCCACTAGATCGATAAAATCGAATATTATAATTTCGAGATCCTTTCTAGCTTGATGACAAGATTGAATTCGAGAAGAGTCTCGCAATTCTCTCAATTCTCACCACTCTCTCACTCTACGAACCTTAGAGAGAACTTTCCAAGAGGATTACACGTTATTTCCTTCAGGTCACAATACGTCATTGACTCTTCGATCGATTCTACCTCGTTTCCTTTAGGTCTTTGAGTTCTCCGCTGAACGAGACACACCTTAACATTAATATATATACGTATACAGTGGGCACAACTTAAGAAGTTTGTAACATCAATAATTAATAAGGTCTAACATGGGAATCATTTTCACTTAAAAGGCGGAACGATACCAATTCAGGCCGATGCCTAATCTTGGAAAATACAGACAAAGACATCAACATATACGATTGGTTCGTTTGATGGAAAGTGAAAGCGACGAGCAAACCACGATTTTTTTTTTATCGATTATTGGTTTCAGCTGGGTATCGTTTCTCATCTACCATCAATCGAATGCCTCATGTTAATAGTTTTTGCAAAACAAGGTAGTCTTTCAAGACCATTCTTCTCTTGTCTCAAAATGGAAATGAGGTCATCAGAAAATAATTTTTGTGAAACTCTCTCCTTTCTCCTTATTTGTTTGTGAATTCTGAGGAGGATATGATCAATCAGTTTGACCAAGTTGGAATTTTAATCAGAAAAAATAGCACCGACACAATTTTTGATTTTTTCATGCTACAACACAAATTTAAATCATTTCCTTATATAATACGGAAAAAATTTATAGAATGCCATTTATATTCCGTCAAGAAATGATGGAATACTGATGTATTGACTGGTTTGGAGAAGTTTTACAACAAACAACAATTTAGAAGTATAAACAAATAATATATAAGTTAAAATTAAAAAGAAAAAAAAAAGAAAATTCCATTTGGAATCGGAGGAGGCGGTGGAGGCGGCTCCGCCGAACAAGCACCCTGATAGCCACCCACCCTCGGATCAGGGTTGTCAGCGTGGTTTGAGTCGATTGGCGATCCCGATCCAGGGGTGGGTGGCCGGCAGGGCCACCCCAACCGCCTCCTTCGATCCCAAATGGAATTTTCTTTTTTTTCTTTTTTTAATTTAAAACTTATATTTTATTTGTTTATGCCTCTAAAATGTTTGCTACAAAACTCTCTCCAAAAAAGCTGTCACGTCAGCATTCTATCTATTTCTTGACGAAGTATGGATGGCATGCTGTGTAGTGAATTTTTTTTTTTCGCGTTGTATAAGGAAATGGTTTGAATTTGGTTTGTAGCGTGAAAAAGTCAAAAAATCGTGCTGGACAGTACTATTTTCCCCTTTAATAATCAAATACTTGATGGCATTTTATGTTTGTCTAGGGACATATATCATACATCTTTTTTTTTCTTAATCTTTATTAACGTGTAGAAATCTAACTCAGCTGCTATCTGAGGAAAAGGACATTGTGCATTCATATACTCTTTCAAACAGAAATTAAGAAATTTCATATTTGATTTTTTATTAGTGAAATAAGTTATATTTTTATTTATATTTTTATTACCTTGTTTTAGGCCAATGAGCATATTTGGTAACTCTGGGAAAAAAATACCTACTATCCCTTATGGGCAGTGTTATCAGAACTGGACTGGACTGGGCAGTTCGTTCAATCGGATCGAAAACCGGACCTATGTTCGGTCCGGTTAGCTTGAAAATTGAAAATGCACAAACAAATCGGTGAACCAAAAAAATCAGACGGTTTTTAGACAAACTCATCGAACCCATTCGAACCGCCCGATTGCATGGGTTTAGAATATTTAAAGGAAATCCCTCGAAACCGAAAATGAGTAAATCAAATCAAAATCGATTGATGATTCTGAAAGCTGAAACAGTGAAAGTGAAACCCTAATCTTCTTCACTCTTCTTCACTTCAGTCATCAGTGACTTTTGCTGGAGGCCAAGTTTCCTCTTCTCCTTTGAGCATCACGAGATTGCAACAAGTTCGAGCTTCCTCTTCTCCTTCCAGATGACTCGGATTGTAGAACCACTCAGGTATCTACGTAGAATCGCCTGTCAAAACACCCAAACAAGAAAAATCACATCTTTCATTGGAAACGCACACCAAGAACCAAAATTCTTCAACTCTCCAACCCCAAATAGCAATCTTTACGCACCATTTCCATAAAGCAACAATCTCTTTGGGCGCTTTCAACAAAACAACAGCAGAAATCACCACGTAGAGACCAATAAATCAAGAAAATTGCTTGCCCAGATAAAAAAAAAGAAAATAAAAGATAAAGAAAATTCAACCTCCATAACCAACACTAACAATACCCAGATGCTCAAAAACGGCTACAAGAGCAAAGGTAAATGGCAAGGAAAAAGGACGGCGAGATGCAAAGGGTTTTGCTTCAATTGCCCTTAAGGGGAGGTCTCAGTAGAGAAGGCAGGGGAGACGAGAAGCAGAGGATTTTTTTAGGGGTGATCGATTCCGGGTATCCTGTATTTTTCGTAATACCCGGATCCTATCCTGTAAGGGACAGGTTCCAAGATTTTGGAACCGGACCCTACCCAGTTGAATTATGAAACCGGAACCTACTCGGAACCTGTATTATACTACATGTTCCAGGTACCTTGTTGAAACCTGTAAATTTTTTTCTCCCGCTAAATAAAATCGAAAATATCACATACATAATCAGTAATAACGCCGAATAGAATATCAACAAAATTTAGATTAATCAACAATAATGAAATAATAATATATCTCATCAATCCATCGATAAAATTGAACATCCATAATACGATCTCACACAACAAAGTGTCTCTGTTCTGATTCATTAAAGGAGATAATAACTTTATTCTTTCCTCTTTTTTTTTTAATAAATAATCGGTTCCGGGTATCTTATAGGCAGGAACCGGAACCGGAACTGATTTTTACAAGTTCCTAATTTTAATACCCGAAACCTACCCTATTTTCAATACGAGTTACCCGAACCCTACCCGTTATGGTAGATTCCAACTGGTTCCGGGTATATCCGATACCTATACACACCCCTAGGATTTTTTTGATAGATTGAGAAGGAGAATGATGTAGGGACAGATAGGATAGGGAGGGTATGAAAGGATCAGTACTGGTCGATTATTCATAGGCCAGTAGCTCAGCACATCATCAGAGAGATGGAGAAACGGACTGCGTGCGGTGGATGTACAAAAGGGTTCGTGAAATTGTTCTTCTGACCGTTCAGATTGTCTGCAGCTATTGGGCTTTCAGTCCATATGATGCATCTTCATCTTCAAGTTATTTTTAAAATAATAAATAAATATTTATTTTATAATTAAACGCGCGGTCTGACTAATCGAATCTCCGGTTAAACCCATAAACCCATGAATCCATAACTCGATTGGTTTGATGTTCGGTCCGGTTCTGATAACACTGCTTATGGGCCCCAGTAAAAAGTAAAAGTAAAAGGGAAAAAAAAAGGAAGGGTTAACATCATACGAGAAATGGTGTTAGTTGAACTTCGTCGGGGAGTATTAGTAGTTATATAAGTGTTTTTCTACCGATTTTTAAGCAGAAATAGTGTTTGATAAACTCTTTTAAAATCATGGTTCGGTTAGTTTCGCAATTATAAAAGTGATTTTCTAAAGCTGATTAGTATGTGCTTATGAAAACTGCTTTTGCTTATTATTTATTTATTAATTTTAATTTCAATTATTTTAAATTATTACGTTTCAAATACTTTTATTTATTCTGAAATTAGTGCTTTATTTCTAGCATTTTATACCAATAACAACATTCCCAAATCAAGTAAAGTCATTCTAGGAAAAGTCATTGCTGCAATTGCACACTTTTTCATCAAATATGAGAGATTTTGAACTTTATTTTAATCGGTAAGACTTATATATATCTATATATATATATATACATATATATATATTTCTTGATCTACCTTTCTTAATTATATTTTTTAGATTTAGGACTCCTTCGTAATTAAAAAAAACATATTATGGACATTAATCAATAATATCTACGTAAATTATGTAAACATACAGAGAAAATCATCCTTCTCACTTCTTATTTAAACATCATGATTACACGTTCACTTTCTCGATCACTTTTTGCAGCTAGCCAAACGAACAGAAACGACACAATTAAATTGAAGTAGAAAATGAAAGAAAAGGACTTTTGGGTCCCATATGTCTCTCTTCATTCCTAATAATTATCAATTTTAAGTAATCTCCGATTTAATTGGATCTGATTCAGTTTCAACAATCAGGGGAAAAAGACAGAGAAAATCTTATTATGGGGAGTACTGTACGTCCCGCTTCAAATTAAATAAGTATTAGAATGAGTAATGTAAATTTGTTCAAGTAGTGTTTCTCTTAAATAAAATCTCGAGTTCGAGAATTGTAAATAGAGAAAATTCATGCTAAAAGGACTTTACTCTTTAGTGGATCAACATGGCTCGAAGTGGATTACTCGAAGTCCCGTGGACATCCTTATACTAGAATACACACTCAAAATAATAAATATTAGAAGAGATGACAGGTCAAATAAGAAGAATAATAAGCATATTACTTCATTAAGAAATCACGTAAACGAGAGAGTTTTTCAATGATCCTACTTACCAGATCGCAAGATGAACAAGTACTACTTAGAACATGGTAAGCCGATTAACGAATGAGTGTAATCACCCAAATAACGTGTCAATAATTTTTTGCTAATTTTTAGTAATTTATCTTTTTAGTTCTTGTCCACTGCACCTTCGTCAAATATAATCATTTAAGATATTTTGTAAGAGAAGGGTTCTGAGATAATGAAATAGTGGGGTCTACCGACCTCAATCGAAATAGTTAATTTTTACATCCATACCGGCCAACTACTGTGCAGAAAAAGAAAAACTCGATTTGATAACATCAATTAACTATTGAGTGTATTGCCATGCCGAATGTGATGATATTGTCTATGTGTGATCACCTTAATTTTTTATTTTGTAATTAGATAAATAAGGTGATGGGGCACCGCTGCCAAGTGCACAGTTGTCTCGTGAAAAATAAGGAAAAGATAAGAAAGGTGTTGTGGAACCGACATCTAAAAATTATTAACTTTTTTTTTTTTTGTAAAAATTATTAACTTTGATTTTGTGAGTTGTACCAAGTCCTATACATATATTATACATATGTAGTTTAGTTGACTATGTATAGAGTTTAGTTGTAGAACATCGAAAATAGACGTACATCAATTGGAAGGATTTCTGTAACTTTGTTTATGTAAGATTTTCACTTGGGTCTACACAAATTTGAGCTCATTGCAACCCAAAAGCTTAAACTAATAGGTTACTGGATCCAAGTCTCATATAAGCTTGTGGTTTCTTTTTTAATTTTTTCATATGGGATAACGTATCTCAATAATTTATATTTATTAGATATGCTTCAGTCACATTGTATTTTTTTTTTGCAATGATATCAGTAGATCTGTTGTATTATTATGTCCTTGAAATATTTCTCATAAACATTTTACCATATACCCGTTGTCATTAATGGATATTCATTGATTTGGCAAAAAAAAACGTAGAATCCTACACATATATACTTCAGGTGGAATAGCGCTACCCAGGATGTATAATTTATTTCTTGGTGAATTCTCTAGATCTAAAATTATATATATAATAAAAAGTATCATATATATAAGTCAAAAGTAAAAACTTTCATATTTTGAGGAAATGAATTTGATGTAGTGCAAGTTGACATTCAGAACCATGAGATTTCGGGTTTAATCATCGTCAATTGGACTTCCATGCCCTTTTATTTATCTTTGCTGGTTATGTTCTTATACTAGGTCACAAACCTCTTTTATAACCGACAAAAAGCTTTCATATATTGTATAATCTGCATTTTCTCATCATTTTGCCTATAAGAAATCATCGTGTAATAAATAATCATATAAAAATTTGTTAATACTTGCATGTTGTACGGTACATTTGATCAATTCTTTTAGGGCAAATTACATTAAAAAAATCTAAATTTTGTAAAACTTCTCAGTTTTGTCCTAAATTTTATTTTGTAACAAAACAAACCACATGTTTTGAGAATCGTCTCATATTTGACCTCCCGTTATTATTCTGTTAAGTTTGCCGTCTATTTGCCTATGCGGATTTCACGGGACCCACAAAATTTATACATCATATGATCATCTTATCTTTTCTTTACAAAAATAATCTAAATTTTCAGAAAAGTCTCAATTTTATTCCAAATTTTAATTTGTAATTTAAAAATATACATATTTTAAAAAATTTTCAGAAATGGTCTATGAGAGGAGATGCTAGCCGGGGCCGACTTTAGGAGCAAAAACATATCGTTTTTTTCATTACAAACCAAATTTATGATGAAATTGAGACTTTTTTGAAATTTTGAATTTTTTTATTTAACCTATCTTATTTGTTTATTGATTTATGTCTGAAGTTAACAGTCCACGTATGTAAAATTGACGGAATTTATAATGGATGTCATTTTTGAGACAATTTAGAAAACTTATGGTTTGTTTTGTTATAAAATAAAATTTAGAACAAAACTGAGATGTTTTACAAAATTTAGGTTTTTTTTGTATAATTTGCCCATTCTTTTATAAGCAAATGCAGATAATTCACATATATGACTGGAATAAATAGAAATAAAGAAATGTATTTATCGAGTAAAAATATCACTACAAATTGTGACAAGATGATAAAAAAGGATATATCCTGGTCTGATCATACACATATATGGTAAATCAACATTAGAAGATATCCTGTAAGAGTAAAGGCGTAAGAAAAGGAAGTCTTTGTCATCTATTTATAAGATATTTAGTGCATTGATCTATCGAAAATAGATATTTAGTGCATTGAATTTGAAGAAAATTATATCTCGATGAGTTATTGTAAATTATCAAGATAATTTTTTATTTTTTTAAAAAAATCTCGTAATTATATACCAATATGTACAAATAATATGAACATGTATCTAAAACTTGTTGAATATGAAACAAATAAAATATAGCAAAAAACTTATTTAAATGGAATTGAAAAATCAAGTACACGAATCTCTACGTTATGAATTAAATTTTCCAAGCAATCCAGAAGGCGAAGACGTGTCCCATAAGTGGCTTGAGCAATATTTTAATTGGATTAAATTTTGAAACTACTTAAATTACTACAAAAGTAATTGTAACTATGTTAACTGTCTATTCTACCACTTCATATCACGATTATATTCTTTCTTGCAATATTAATATTCGTATTCATGTCCCTCCTCTCTCATGTCTAAAACTTTTTGAATATGATACAAATAATATATAACAAAAAATCACTTAAATGAAATTGAAAAGTCTTTTTTTTTTTTGCTGAATGGTAAATACTTTGTAAAGTAGGAAAATAGGTCAGTTATATATCAGAAAACTTATGAAGAATGGAAGGAGGCAGATCTGAGAGGGGAACTGACCCCTCAAAATTACAAGTACCTACCCATCTAGTAATATTATGGGCTAGAAAGTTAGCAGATATAGGGATGTACTGTATGTCCCAGTAATCAAAATACCAAGGAGCATTAGAAGCTTCAATTTTTAAAACTATATAAAAGGACAGTATTTACAGATTCGTCTGGGGGAGATGATGGCGTCCACAACATCCTTGGAGTCACTGAAAAGAAGCAGGCACCGTATTCCGAGATAGCAAGCACAGGAAATGGCCTTTGGTGTAGCAGTTGCTTCCCCTAGAAGATGGTCAGTGGTGTTCGATTTGAATATCCAAGCACGTACAATGGTGCCTTGATGGGTTCTGTAGACGACGCTCGACAACAAGCAATAATTTTACCACATAACACAAAACTTTGAAATTTTTTTTATCACGTAGTGCGATGTTAGTTTTTCGTTAATTTTTTTGTGCTATATAGTGAAACTATTTCACAATTTTGTGCTATTTGGTAAAATTATTGTTTGTTGTGCTATGTCATGAAAAATTTCAAAATATAATGCTAAATGGTGAAATTAATACGATATGTACTATGTGATGAAATTTTTTAAAATATCGTCGTCTTATATGGTGATATTAATCTTTATATATATATATATATATATATATATATATATATCGTTGTGGTTTGTTGTGCTTTTCTTTTCTTGTACCATCAAAACACATATATGTGAATATAATCATCCAAAAAAAGGAAAATAAATAGAAAACTCACCTTGATTATCGATCATGGATTGATTAATAAAATGTTGGAGGCCGAAATCTTTCGAAGATAACATCCATCTCTACCCATAATTTTCTTCGCAATTAGATGGATAGGATATTAACAATTAGATGGATAAAAAAATGGTTGAAAATTTCATGGGGATAACACTTATCCGGTACACGTTGGATCGTTGAAATCATCGTAGTTAAGCATGGGGGGCTTGTAGTTGACTTTTGCCAGCCTTTCCTAACGGTTGACTATTTTGGGCTCCGAGTCTCCGACTCCGACTGTGTGCACGAGAAGCTGAGATCTGTATCGGCTCTAACATTGTATTAATTTGTCTCGAACGAAAGATGGTTTCATAAGGGCAGTTTTCCCTTAATCTACGATTTTAATTGAGGATATAATGTGCGATCCGTCTTGTCGATAAACATTCGTGTTGCTCATTGTTCTAATTATCTCCCAATTATTAAAAAATGAAGGGTCTTTTCTCGGTCTTAACTAATAAACGGCATTGAAGCCCAAAAAAATGTTCGCTAGTTAGTTTCAAAATGTTTGCTCTTACGGTGTCTATCCTTTTATGTGCTTTATTTATCGTATTCCCCATTAATTAGAATATATAAAAAGATTAGAAAATAATTTACCTACTCCTGTAAATTAGCTTCATATACAATATACAAATGGGTTAGCATTGTTGGGGCAGCGCGCCGATTAAAGGAATTAAGATCGAGAAACAAGGATAAAGAACACTCAAATATCGTTATGAAATCCTCAAAATTGAGGGACACTCCGCTGATAAAGTAGGGAATTATGCTAAATAGAATAAACCGGAGAGTACAACTTCGATTATTACACTCATATTTCACAACTCCGTTACAAGATCTAAACGAGAGCCTCACAGTCCTCTCGATTATCAGCCCTCTCACTCTAATAATCTTAGAAATTCCAAGAGTAAATTTAAGAATATTTCGAGAGAATCATCTGTGATAGTTTAAACTCTAATCTCACTATTGTTTTTACGAACTCTTACTCATCTCTTGTATATATTGATACAATACCCCGAATATTTCCTAAGATATATCCAAAATGTTCTAAAATAATCCTAGAAAATATCCCCTTTACTATACACATGGTTGAAGATATATATATATTAATTATTCAAGTAAATTACTTGAAGTTTTTTAAGTAAGTATAAATATGAATACATATATTTTAAGTATATGTAATTATAGAATTATCCTATTTTAAGATTACACGAAATCGCTCTAAGACAAGAAACTATATCACCCAAAATTTGCCTGACCGACTCTCGTAGCCACGGCAAACTTGCCATTGCTGCGAGAATTTGTCCTTCCAGCTCCTGTCTTTGTTTGAGTCGATCCCTTTCTCGTTTCTAGATTTTTGGGATCTTTCGAGCTTCCTGCTGAATACAAGACACACCTCAACAAATATTAATGATGTTTTACAATTTCCATGAACTAATATGGACGTGTTGTTTCTCCTTTGCATTCCATATTTATTGCTATGCTTCTTGTTGTTTCCTTATTATTGTTTTCGCAGTTCCATCCTTTTCACATCAATCGAAATGCTACATCAAGAACTGAGTTTCAGAGAGAATGTTAGTTTACCGTATTCATATATGTATGTTTTTTTTTGGTAGTATCGTATACGTATGTTTAGATTTATTATTTCACTCAGCTTTTGCACAATATATGCTTTTTGTAGTATGAATCATAGTATTTGGAAGCTCAATTGGGTCTCGACTAATCATGTCGAGCCGGATGGGCCTGCTAAGGGGTAAGCCTCTCATAGCGTGAATTTTTTGCATTTACAATGACTCGAACCGAAATTTTGCTTAAGCGGAATAAACGCCGAACCGCTTGAACCAATCCACGTGGATAGTTTTTATGATTAGGATTATATTTATCATCATGGGTACGATATTTGTTAGTTTTTACCTATCAATTACTCATTATATTATTCATTCTTGGTTTTTTTTTCCATACATATTGTTATGTCATATTAATTCTATGCGAAGAAGAATTTAATTCAACTACGAAATCACGGGTATTTTCCGTCTATTTGGTGAAACTAATATATATATATATATATATATATATATTTGTTATTCATAGCACTTTGGTTAAGTGATTAACATCATTAATTTTCACTTTGCATTGCATGTGGTTTTGCACTAATTCTGTATATGGCCATTGTTGCAATTGCTCAAGTTGGGGTAGGGAAAGGAATTAGCCGTCTATAATGATAAAGTTGACGAAGAGGAAGCACATGATGAGAGGGATAGGAGGAAGACCGACACTTCTTGACGATAATCGACGTACCAAATGTACATACTGAAAAAGCAACAACAAGAAGAAGTAGAAAAAGACAATAATAGGAATGGGACCTCCCTAATTATCAATTAATATCAAAACATGAATAAGAATTCAATTTTTGATGGAGTGACCAACACCGGGGCTGTGACCGGGATTCGTAGGCCGAAAACCTTCAAGCTGTTCCACCTTACTCGGGCGGTCAACATCACCATTAAAACCCTTATTCCCTTCGCTCGAACTCCTCCCCTCGAGGATGGCCACATCTCTCAAATGCCTCCCCTCAGCACTTCCAACCAACTCATGGCACATCAGCACGAATGCGAGTAGGCAGCACAAACCTAGGAAAGTACCGTTACCCCTTGCCATCGTTTGAGCCAATGCTGAGGACGGGTTTGCTTATAACTACTGATGCACATAAGGGTTTGTGACACACTGTGGTATTTATAGTACGACATGGTAACCAAGTTGGCAAATTAACAAAGGGAATAATACTTTGAAAAAAAGAGAAAAGGGTTTCGGGGCAGAGGGGCAGGGGCATGTGATCAAAGGGGGTCCGGACCAGTGGGAGAGGAGAGATTCCATAAAAGTGGGGAACAGTGGGGGCAAAATTAGAAAACATAATCAAGCACAGAGAATGTAAGGGGTGGACTGTGTTAACTGCAGAAGCTCGACCTCTCATCAAACTATGGAATCGGTTCAGATTTTTATTTTCATGGTTTAATGTGTTTGTACTGTCTGTGTGTTGGTCTGTGTGTGTGTCTGAGCCATGTTGAGGCCATACATAGATGTATTCTCCTTTTGCCTGCAATAGCACATGCATGCAGCTATTGTTCCATTTGGCTTTTCGCATATATATGTTTTATGCCCTCCTCCTCCTCCTCCCACTAACCTAAGACAATGGCCAATAATGTAGATTGATTTAAGCAGTCCGATATTTGTTCCTCTAAGTATAATTTCGGATTCGAGTTATGTGAATGAAGAAAATTCACGGTGAGAAAGTTTTATTATTTAATAAACCGATTCAGTTCGAATTGAATTAATCGAAATTCATCGATCTTTCGAATAACAGAAGAAAAAAAAACGACAAGAAGTACGCTGCTCACTACACACCACCGCACATGAGATTCTCTTGGAATCTGTCCTTGAATGAATCTTCCCTTTATTTCTTGGATTTTTCTTCCCGAAGGACGGCTAGCTGGCGGTTACTTATAAAAAATATGTTATCATGGCATGCATGCGTCGAGATGGAACCGGGATTATTATAACACCTCAAGAAATGGAGATTATAACAAGGTATAGTACTTTAATCGCGACAAAAAGCTAGTAATTATGTACGTGATGTACTTCGGTACCATATATTGAACCGATTCATAGTTCAAAGTATAAACTTTTGGAACAATCATTCATATGCACCATCATTAATTAAAGCTTTAGCTTTTACAATATAGCTAACGAATTCCTTTGGAAGTTCTACGTAACATTAGAGCGCATTTCCTAGTTTCGGGCCATGTCGTTCGGTATATTAGGTTCTGTTTTGGATCCATACATAAATTCTTTGTAGTTAGTCTATATGTTTTGGATTCACGTTATTCCTAGCTCAGTCTGCACGAATCATGCCGGGTGCATATATATGTATTAAATAAAGGGAGTTAAACCGTGGTGATACTATATGCACATTTTTTATAACGAAAGTACAACCATCTCCACTGGAACTGCTTTGTACTTGGGTGATCTCCGAGGGTCACCACCCCGTCCACCTTCAATTAATTGGGAAATGCTAGATATATCCTCGGGAATATTCTTCAAATTCATTTATTTGTTTATTTTCGGTGGAAATTTATCTATTTATTTATTCTGTTCAATCTTACCTGGCCCCGAAGATGGGGTAGGAGTGGAAGGCTTTTTCTTTTTGCGTATATTTCTTTTTGCGAGTATAAGTTTTTTTTATTAAGCTGTTTATCCTTAATTAAGAACACTTATTTTTCAATCAATTAAATCAAAATTTACAAAGTAGATTTAACTCAACTTGAATTTTGTTCTTATAATCAACTTGGAATTCTTAATTGTAATATTATATATATATATATATATATATTATAATGTAATAAATTGTTTGCAAAGTAAAATGAATTCGATAATTAACTCCACATATAGAATGCTAAAATATCCCAGAGATTCATTATGAGAATTCAGTGACCTCTTTGAGTTATAACTTTAGGAAAATCACATTTATTCAGTTTACGGAAATAATTAAGAGAGTATATTATCCGATTATTAGAAAAGTCGTTGCGAATAATAGTATATTGGCAGAGACTTGTTTTCTCAAACTAGTAGGATAGTAATAATAATGGAAAAAATAAATTTGGTGAGATTGTTTCTCTTATCTATGATATAACAATTTGCTTTAAGCATTTTATATTATACTAGAAGCCAATCCATGCTATATTTGTATGAAATTTATTAATTTATGGGACCGGTTAAAAGCATCATCTTGTACATGATTGAACAAATTAGTCCTAATTGTAATTTATCAGATGGATTTTCAACCTGTTAATTATGAGAATTAACTAATAAATTTAAATGTATGTTTGAGGGGGTAAAAAGAATAGAAAATCGAAATATGTATGGGATGGTTAAGGGAGGAATAGAGAGTGTGAAAAAGCATTGATGGAGTGGTTATATTTATAAATTTTCCGTCATATTTCATTACTTCATTATTGTAATTAGTTATTAGAATCAAATTTTGATGCGTAATATGGTCAACATTATTGGAAAGGTGAAATGAGATAAAAAGAAGAAAAGAATCTGCTTCTCACGTTGTTTTTTTTTTTTTTGAATAAGAGATCACATCGAAGCTATGCGCATTTTTCACATAGAGCATATTACTAGGGAATTTTTCGCGACATGTATTGTTCAGTGCACGTGTGATTCCACCTGCATGCAATCACACCTGTTTTACGCATTTATTTTACCTAAAGTACTTGTTGATTTAAAAGGCTGAGGCATGTAAGCTATTAAATATTGGAAAAGATGATTCAGCGAAAACAAAAATATTGGAAAAGATGAAGGAATACAAATCTCATTATTACAAATCGAAGAAATGAGAAGATCATGACGTACCAAGTTGATTAATTTCTTGTTCTAGAAGCGCAAGTTAATTTGAAACAAAGATCAGTGGACGCATTTCGCCACTTGCATTAGGTCAACGTTCGACTGAGTATTAATCTCAATTAATAAATTGAAAATCCCTCGTGATTTTACCAAAACATAATTGAGAGAGATGAAAAAAATAGGAATGCCGAATAAGTAAAAAATAAAAACTTTTTAAAATTATTTCAAACAATCAGAAAAGAATGTGTCCAATAACTATACATATTTGAAAATAGAAAGTGAGATCGAATCGAGACATTTTTTATTTCGGAATTGGCGACATAATTTTTTCTTTGGATTACAAGGGAGACTCATTGACATAATATAACGAAATAAAAATTCTAATAGTTAATAAAGGGACATAAGTAGTTCAATAACGAGTATCAAATATGGAACCTCTTAATTATTAGGCAAAGTCATGCGTCACTGTGTCATACTCTTTTTGATTGATATCAACTTTGCTAGAAATTTCAAGAATTAGAGAAAACTCCAAATGGTCTTTCTCTCATTTATTAATGATGTGGTGAAAAAGAATTAAGATTACTCTAATTAAAAATAATTATTCTAATTACTTGAATCATCAATACACATTCTATCATCCGTTTATTCTTAACTAATTACTTTCTTAAGTTACGTGATAATATAGGAATGCACAGAATCTCTCCAAATATATACATACACACACACATATATATATATATGTCGAACATGGGAAAGATCAAATTTAACTCTGGCGGATGATTAGTCAAATATCTATCAATTAAAATAACGACTCCATATATAAGATAAGAGGACATACACATATATATCCACTTCCAAAATGCTCACTTTGGTTATGCTTGAAACAATGACGTGGCAGTAAAGGAGAAGATCGGATAAGAAATTCAATCCGCAACATGGAAAACGACTTTCGCAGATACAGACAACTAAGCCATCGCATTCTAGAAGAGCAACGTTATTCATTGGCCTTTTTTTTTTAATTATTATTTACTACTGTTTGTTTCAAATATCTTGGGAAGAAATTCTGCAATTTCTAGAAGGCGGCCGACACGTGGCAGTCTGCGGCGGAAGGAGACTCGAGTGTGTCTGTCGATGGAAAATTCTGAAGAAATTTTTTGACCACAGAGGTCAAAGTTTTTGAGCTTTGACGGCCAGCGTTTTGTCGATCTCTAGAACTCTCCAGAAATGGAAATTACGGTAGTTTTTCGTGTTGTAATTATTACTGAGGTGCCAAATAATTTTGACAAAATTATAAATCATCTTAGAAGACAAACATCGGATCAATTGTCGGGTGCATCCTAATTTGTCATTTACGAAGAGAGAAACGATCTTGAACATGGTACGGTATTATGTTCGTCGCCTGAACTCAAGAGATTTTGCGTCGGATTTACGCAAATGAGAGCTTGTCTCCCTTTGTTTGCCTTTCCCTATCACTATATTAATTCACGAGCTTCTCTTATGATCAAAAAAGAATAAATACAAATTAGATGTGAAATTTTAGGATCGATTTTTAAAATTTTAACTCTAACTTTGACTCTACTCATTACACAATAAAAGTTAACAACGCAATTATTACTTTTTTTCCCATTTCTTCAATTTTTTTTAACCATTCAATTCAATTTTTAATACTAAATTTTCTCAACTATTTATTACTTTTTTACATTTTTTCTCATAATTCAACAACGCAATCATTACAATCCAATTAAAATCAAAACTCAACTCTACTTAACTCTAAAACCAAACACACAACTATTGTTTTGAGAGTACTGATTAAACTATTTTAAGCTTGTTAAAATAAAAGATGTAACTTATATTATTTGCCAGTATTGCTCGACATCTTTCTTATGGGGCACGAGCTGGAATAGTGAATGTACCATTGTCTAGGATTCATCGTATGAAAGCTAACTACGAACATGAAGATGAGGATTCGAGCACCTAGACTAATTCTAATGTTAGACGAAAGTTTAGTGCTATACGTCCATATGTTCTCATATCACGCTTATCCTTTTTAAAATTTGTTAATCTGATATTTCATATCCACATCACATATGGTACCGATCTTCACTTATTTTTTTATTTAATATTTGAATCGATTTGCATATACACATATACAAGGTGACAAGTTGATGCTCAATATTCAATATATGTGCTAGAAAGGGTTGATGGAGTTTACTCGGAAATCAAAGATCATTGACCCTTTTATTATTAGAGATCAATAATAAAAGGAAATAAATAACTAACAGAAAATCTAAACTTATAATACGCAAAGCCCATACCTAATTATATATATATATATATATATATATGTATGCGAGTGGACGATGATGAATGAGGATTTGAGGAAGTGGTATCCTCAAAATGGGAATTACCTCTAGAAGAGGGTACTGGCGGCTTCAAAAGCAAGAGGAGAGGACACCGACTTTATTTGTTTACTAATTTATTTATTTTATAAATAAAAATGAATCTAGAAATTTAGTTCAATGGGTCGAAACTTA
The DNA here is from genome assembly GCF_007655135.1 of Punica granatum. Classification (NCBI taxonomy): domain Eukaryota; kingdom Viridiplantae; phylum Streptophyta; class Magnoliopsida; order Myrtales; family Lythraceae; genus Punica; species Punica granatum. Next base: position 35,979,093 of record NC_045130.1, on the reverse strand, counting down.
AAGAGGAGATAAAAGAAATAGTAAAATCATAAAATCAAGGAAATAAGATAATTTCACAGAAAAATGAAAAATTCCACAGAATACATTAGAAATAACGTTGCTTTTTATTTATTTTTATTTTTTTTAGTCCGAAAGTGGGCGGCTGCACCCCTCACACCCTTTAATCAATACTTGCATGGGAAAGAAGCTTATTATGAGAAATAAATAAAAAGGAAAAATATCAGGGTGTGTGAAATCTTATTTATGACAATTCAACAGATGACCTCTTAATCTTGGAGTAAAGTAATTGTTGCTGCACCAAATTCTTTTTCTCATTCTATTTATTTATTTAGACGTCTATTTGTATGTTATATTTGTTTATGAAAAATTAGATCTTCTATGTTCGTCCAACAGTCTCCTATAGCACCTGTTCATCATCAGAGAAGCACTACTTTACTTCGCATTCTAATTTAAACTGTTAAGAGAGATTTTAAACTGAATCTCCTTCTGATTTAACTGCTCAGAGGGACCAAAGGATAATCCTAGGAAGAGAAAAAAGAAAAAAGAAAAAAAAAAAAGAGGAGCCGCCCAAGAGACCAATAGGGGGTCGAGCCAATTGAAAAATCTTTCTATTTTCCTCTAAGATTGAAAATTCTATGACCCCTTATCATTTTATTAGTTTCTATATATCTATCTTCTATATAATAAATTCGTTTCAGCCATAACCTACCTGCAACAAATTTGTGCCTATTTTTGTGTCAATTCAATGTACCACTTGTTCACAAACTTGTTTATTAATATTTAAGTCAATTTAGAAAGAAGCAATGGAACAGTAGAAATTCAATTAATTAATTTGAATATCTTGATGTATAACTTTTATTAATTATTCATCATGATGAACTAATCTTAATCCTAACTCGACATGCTTATGCGTATCGTTCCCTAATCTTCAAGACTAAAAGTATAGCTCGAGATTTTGTCAATTCAGGAACATCGAGGATCGATCAATGTTCGGGTGAGCAATTTATGAGTTGTAGCTGCCATTGATACTTACAAGTTAGGAAGCGGATAGCACTTGAGGCCAAATACAACCAATATGCAGAGTGCCCCTAATTTATACAAGTGGGTTGCCCTGTCCAAGTAATTTGTCATAGACTCGCCGAAAAATCGACAGATGAAGACCATCCATCGACAAAGTGAAAGGGACTGAACCAGCTAGCACGATAATCACTCGTGAATAGACCGCGACAAGGAATTATCCAAACTTACATTTCGGAGAGTCGATATTATTCCATGGAAGTTGACTCAACAATTGGAGTTTAGGGTATACGCGTAGCATGTTCTAGTATATACTTTCATTAATTTTCCAATTGCCTAGTCAATGGCTTTTCCTGCTTCCCAAATCTCAATTTGCTTCCTTCAATGCCTATTAACAAAATGAATGTTCAGTTGGTAGCTAGGGATTGCACATTATTTAAGCCGGAAGCAAGCAGACGACTCAACTTACTAAAAACATCGATAGTATCGATGTTCGACTACAACTCAGCTCCTTCCAACCATCTCTTCTAGAACCGGTTCTTGAACGGTAACGAGTTCTAAAAAAACTTGTCTCCGTGCAACATGGGTTTGTAATACATCGGACGAATGCGTAGGCATCGGAAGATCAGGAGAGAAGTCAAAATTGATCTGCACATAGGAAGCCTCACACATTGCCAGAAATTGTTGGGGATGTTTCTCTGCATCTTCTACTACAAGACCAACCCTGTCAACCGAACAGTTGTATCATTGGATGCTTCGAAAAGTTTGTCACAAGGCAGACACACATGGTCTTTGAATTCCAAGCAAACAGAGCAAAATGAATTAAACCCTCCCATGACTTGTAGTTGTATAGAGCAGTCCTAATCTTGCAACATGCCTGCCGAACAATAAGTCATGAAGAAAAAACCCTCGATATTGCAGACACACACAGCAACTTATGATGTTCAATTTATAGTAACTTCTCTATGGTGTTCTCAAGTGAGGTCTTAGGGACCGCGCCGATCACCGCGTCTTTCTTCTCCCCCTTGTTGAAGATCATGATCGTTGGGATACTCCGGACCCCGTATTGGCTTGCGATAGAGGGGCTCTCGTCGGTGTTCAGCTTGAAGCACGTCAGCTTCTCCGTGTACTGCTTCGCAAGTTCGCCAATTACCGGGTGGATCATCCGACATGGCCCACACCATGGTGCCCAAAACTCGACAAGCACCGGTCCATCAGCCTTGAGAACGAGCGATTGCCAAGTAGCATCCGTAACGTTGGGAACTGCACAAGCGTATGATTAAGCAATTATTGAAAGTACGAGAGAAAATACAAAAACATTATCTGGCAGTGTTTTGAGATGACTCTCGTGTCAATGTGTATATCCAATCATCCAAGGTTAATGGACAAGGAAACACAGAGGATGAAATACCAGAAAAGTTCGGAAACAAAATGATCATCCCAACGACTTATTTACAATTATTACGAAATGAAATCAAACTTATCTTCTCCATGGCCCCTTGATTAGGTAATTCGACATTTCAATGGGCCCCGTGACAGCAAGATGGAGTCAAAGTTGATAAGTGTTTCAGCATCTAGGACGACTTCAGCATCTCAATAATCATGACTTTTGAAGCATATAACATTAAAAATGGATTAAAGAAACAGTTACCAGTCCACCAATCTCAGCATCCGCCAAATGACAAAACGCATAAGAGCTACGAGGTCTTCGGTTCGACATAAGTCCCACTAGCCGAAGTTGCCATTTTGTTTTCTCCGGAAAAGATGATCTTACAAATTTCATGGTGCTATCACATCATTCTCTGTTGACCTGTCAATCCAAACTTGAGGCCTCACCATAAATAAAAGCCCAAATTCAGCTCTTTTCAGCTTTGGGCCTGCCTGATTATATTATAAGGCGAATACCTTCAGCACTTCCAGAACCGACTGGCTCGAGGAAGAAATTGTGCAGTTACTAAGGCCTAGTTTGCTATGAAGGAATCGAGTCGAACAACAGCAGCACTTCATATAATGTTGTTCCAAGTTCTCATGGCGTTCCCATTCCGTGTCTTGTTTCCTCTCTTATCAAACATAGAGCTCCTGACTAACTAACATATATGCTTATTAGAATATCTGATCTAGCAAAAATAAGATGAACGAGAATTTGCAGCAGAAGCAGGATTTACGGGTTAATCAGGCCAAAATCTATTGAGTCATGTTTTCTTCTCTATCTGTTATAACTTATAACATCCGAATATGTAGAAACTTTTAACAGACAACTACTTAGCTTCTCTGCAGTCTCAATTAATCTGAATGAGAGTATTACACTTCCTTATGAATAATTCCCTTGTGGAACATCCCTGTCATCGAGTGGGAAAACCTTTCAAGGAGCAATATCCTTAAATTCTTGAGCTCCAGGCAAATTACTCAAGTATACTTCACTTCCTAAATAAAATAGGATGCAACTTCTTTTCTATATCCTTTTCTCGATATGCAAGATAACTCTTAGTTCGATGATACTAACCATTAATCTAGAAATACATATGAAGGCGCTAGTTCACAACTTATCTTGAGAGGGTTGTTTGGCTTAATACTTGGGATATCTAAGCGAAATTCCGAGAATTAGATCAACAAAGGTTTAAAATTCTCATGTCAAGATCTCACTATGTGTCTTGACGGGTGAAGTCATTAATTATCATAGTGAATCCCAGTCCCATGAAAGCAACATGTCAGTGATCTCATAAGAACTCAGAGATGCAATTTCAAGCTATTATAGCTATAGGCTCGTTATCAGTCTAAATTCAAGAAGTTCTATTGCTGTGGGTCGAGATATTAACACGGCATCTTCATCAGCTTCAAGAATTAAGTTCAAGCTCAAAACTATCACAGAAAATGGACAGACTTCAGAATGCCCATGTCATGGAATGATAAGCAGCATCAGGACCTACCGCCACTCCCTCTGATTCTCTGATCAAGCACCGAGCCGTTCCATTTCCGGTCACAGATCACGCATTAATCGCGATTAACGTAGTCTACTTACGAACGCAAAAGCATTTTCGGGCAAACAAATTATTTGTTTCCACCATTTCAGCTTATCTTCTCCTAAGCACTAGCACAAGCTTCATAAGAGCCTATCAACAAAGGAGAGAATGTGAAGTGAGCTCACCGTCAAGAGCAGCGTCCTGAGCTTCACACGCAATCCCTCTGCCTTCGCTGGCTCTGCGAGAAACCGAAGAATTCCTCTTCGAATTAAACAAGGCCAGACCCAGAGGCTGCTGCTGAATCTTCAGCCCGCTGAATCGAGGCAACCCGACCCTCCCGCGGACGGAGAGGGAAACTGCCGCCGGGGATGGTGTAATCTCCGCCGGGAGTGCCATCCGGGCTTTAGCTGAAGCAAGAGCGGTCGATTCAGGAATTGCCGCCGCCATCGGATTTTTGCATAAAGTTCGGGACTTTACGGAGAGCCGGCGACTGAATATATGCGATCGGGTGAAGAGGCGAGATGGGTTGATGAAAGTTAGATGAAACGGGAAGGGAGAACGGAGGTTTCAGCGTTTTTAAATGAGAACTCACGATCGAACAGAACAGAACGGAACAGGGGACGGATCTGTCAGCGTCTGCAGACAAGAAACAACTGTGAAAGTTAGCTACAACAGCGAGGAGTCCAAACAGCAAAGAATCCATTGATGAATCGAAATCGATCGATTCTGATCCAAATGGCACTTTGGGCCTCATTCGTTCAATCCCGACAAGCCCGACCCAAGGAAAAGAGGAAGACCCGTAAAAATAATAAAGAAAGAAACACAGAGAGAGAGAGAGAGAGAGAGAGAGAGAGAGAGAGAGTGTGTGTGTGCGCGTGTCAAGAAACCAATGCTTGCAAACCCAAGAGCCTTCTTTTCTGTGAAATGCTTTCCTTCAGCCTCCTTTGGGTTCTTTCCCCAGAGCTGCCTTGGGGCGAGACCAAGAACGCCGTGCAGCGCCGCCTTACAGAGCTCTGGCTGTCGCTCTTCTCCGAGAGAATTTGAGCTCGGGGACATGGAAGGTGGGACAGTCTCACTGCAAGAATGGCAGGGGTGGGGGACTGTGTCCCCTGTTCCCTCTATGGTTACTGAGGTCATTCAAGACTTGAAGCTTCTGGAGAAAATTAGTGATGCCCAGATGAGTTTCGGTGGCAATGGCGGTAAACTTCAGGTCAATGTTCATCGATTTTCCCTTCGCTGGGTACTATCAGTTAGTATGCTTGTTTTGCTTGTCTTAAGACTTCTGGGTCATTAGGGAATACTGAGTTGAAACAAAATTTTGAGTTTTACTGCTGATAAAGGCTAATGAACAGTGCATGGAAATCTCTTACTCAGGAAATTTGTCTCCTTTTCCATGTCAATTCTGATTGTTGTGGTCCTTAGCTTCGATCCTTTACAGGACGAGTAGCTTAGTTGCTTGTGTTATCATTCTTAAGACTTCTGGGTCCTTAGGGAATACTGAATTGAAACAAAAGTTTTGAGTTTTGCTGCTGAGAATGGCTGATGAACAATGCGTGGTAAACTCCGACTTGGAAAATTTGTCTCCTTTTCTATGTCAATTGTGATTGTTGTGGTCCTTAGCTTCAATCCTCTACATGACGAGTAGCTTAGCTCAGCTGTGTAAGATGGATGGAAGTTTATCTTGTTGCAAACTCTTGTAGTTGGATGGAGTTGGATCCTAATTAATCGAGTTTCAGTTTAATGGTATAACTTTCATCTTAATATGTAAGAGGCTATTGAATCAGATGCTGGAACTTCCAAGTAAGATAGGCAAAGAAAAGGAAAGCGTTTGTGAAATTAGTTTGGGTTGATTTGGGGCTTTAACCAAAACAGCTACGAAGTCTCATTTGCCATTACCCTAATAACACTATGGAAATCTTGCATTTCATGCGGAGAAGATAGTAAAGGTAATGGCCCTCTTTTAGACAGGCCACCCACTTTTTAGTGTATTTTGGAGTATACAGATAATTGCGATTAGAAAGGACTAGTACAAGTTTTCTTCGAAGAATTGATTATATGTGAGGCGGAGTCGGGAAAATATGGAATGCGCTTAAATGTCTGATTGAACTAATAAATGGTGCACCTGGTGAGAATCTAGGCAAATTCATCTGACGCCTGAAACATATTTGGATTGGACTATCTATGGACCATCATTTTCTGAGGTTTTCATTTCACTCTGTAATTTTTCACTTTCAACCCACTTTTCTTTTTTCCCTTGTCTTGTACAATTGTCTTTGTGCTCAATTCAATTTGTAATACATGAGTTCATTGTATTTCAGGGAGAATTCAAGGTAGTGGAAGATAAAAAACACAGAGCAAAATACGAGTCTCTAGGCGATTCTGAGAAGAAACTCCAATTTTTTTCTGCTAGACAGATAGCATGCCGCTTGCTGGGAAGCAGGGGTTATCTCTGCCAAAATGTACTTAATTCCTCAGGACAATGTTCTTTTTTCCATCCTTAATGTCATTTCTTTCCCTATTTGTGCAAGTATTTCATGAACGGTTAATTTTCTTGCATTTGGACACAACGGACACCAGATATTCATTTTTTTTTTTGGGTGAAGATATTCATATTTACTTGTATCATTCTACAGTGTTGGCTTCCTACAGATGATTGTATGTGTTCAAAGTTGAGGCAATGCCGTCTTTGGAGTGGTATGCGTTTCTGGTTGTATATGCACCCAAAGGTGTGACTTCTTCAGATTGACTCTTTCCTCTGCATGGGATGAAATCCTCTGCAATGACTAATTGAATTTCGCAGGATTTCCTCAGGCAGAACAACACAGGGAAGTTGCTGTGGCAAGTATTTGGAGTTCAATCAGCAACTCTGTGCCTTTTTGGTATTGCCGAGGATGAAGATATAATGTGGAATACTTTCAAAGCGTCAGGTCCCATTGAACCCTCTATTCTTTGATAATTAAATTGAGCTCATGCAAATCATAGAATAACCAGGCATAAGCCCAATCAGTGCCACTCTAAAGCTTTTGCCTATTTTGATTATGTTAAGTAATAGCAATTGAAAAGCCATTATGGTGGGAAATTGTTATCCCCTTTAACTGTTGGAATATAAAGTACAACAATAGCTCGAGATTATGTCGAACCACCACAGTGTCTTAGCGAATTTGATGTTTAGCTGCTGATTCCAGTTTTTTGTTTCTAAATTTCAGGCAAAAGTAAAGTATGGTGCCTTTATCCCAGTAAGAATGGAGTGGAGAGGTCTGTCCAGGATGCATTATGCCTAGCACATACGAAATTTGAATCTGTGAGTGTATTAATTGGTGGATTCTTGTACCTTCCGTTTTAATACACCTTTTTTTCTTTCCCCTTTCCCTTGACCGACTTATTATTATCATCCTTTCTAGGTTTCTGATGTAAAGAAGGATGAAGATGATATTTTGCATTTCGTTTTGATTGACGGTACATGGAGCAATTCTGCGGCAATGTTTAAGCGTATGAAGGTAACCCTGTTCAGGACTTCCTTGATCATCTCCTCTTATTCACATGATTCAATAAATAACTTTCTGTCAGATCCCGACGCAGAAAGCTTCTTTTTGGTTTGTGTTTGACTCTGTTAATCCAATATGACCTTCACTTCCTATAATATACTCATTCATGCCTAAGAACTCAAAATTTTCCTAACCAGGAGCGAGCAAAGTTGGTTTGGGGAGATGAGGACCTTCCCTGTATATCTCTAGCTACCGGTGCATCGGCTATGCACAAGCTCAGGTGAGTACTGAAAGCTGCTACTTTCATATTCTCGTTTGGTTTCTTTTATTCCAAGAGACCCACTATTTCCGCTGGCACCTTAATCTGAATATGATGGTGCTCACTTACTCTTGTTTGAGAGCAGGCCACAGCCTTCGTGGGACCGAACCTGCACAGCAGCTGCAGCCGTTGCCCTACTCTCTGAGCTTCAACTCATATCACAATTTAGCCCCTACGGTTTTGATGAGCAGGCAGAAGCGGTGGAAGATGCCTTACGGGTTTTGTTGGAAGCTCTGACCACTCGGCGTATTAGAATGGGAAGGTCCATCTCTCGCAAAGTCAGATGCACCAGCAACATCTGTTAGTGTCTGACCATGAAATAGAATCAGCATAGGAGAAAGAAGCATACTCTCGTCTTATGAGGTAAATACTTCAACTATGGAGTGGAATTTTGATTACCCTCTAAGGGCTACTCGCATATGGAAGTCTTCTCCCGGATGGTAGCTTAACATGACAGATCCATTCAAAATTCCAATCGATTGCAAGAACGTTGTCACAATTTGCCACCTCTTTTTCTTCCCCTGCACCGTGCTGCCTTCTTGCGGTATGTCATTAACTTTGTTGCACACATATATCAACAGCTTCTATTTATCAAGTGCGCATTGAACTGGAACGTGCTTGGCGGGTGTATCATACAGGGAGAAGTACGAAGGTGTCCGGTGAAATTTCGAGAACTGAGCTTGTTACTATACACAACGCTAACTCTCTCCTTCAAATCTTCAGTTTTTGCTCCTCTTTTGGAGGGAAAAGTCCTTCCCGAGATATTCTTTTATACAGTGTTTTGCACTGTCGTCGAACTGATGCCTGTGGCTCAGAGAACATCAAGGGGACTTGTAAGCTAGAGGAAACATGTATTAATCTTTTTCTACGTGGCTCAGAGAACATTAGATTCGGGTGCTTAAACCAACGATAAATCGCCCTATCCGTTAGTTCTCGAAAAATTAATACAGCTTTGGTGGCTGGTCCTACAGTTTTAACTCCTCGGATGAATCTGCAAAGCTTGTGTGCTTGACAGCGCAAACAAAATCGAACAAGCTAGTATGAGTCCGATATCTAATCTTGTCCTGTTTGAATTCTCAAATAATTAATTTTAATTTTAAATTTAACTCAATATACTACACAATAAAAATATATATTTTCTAATTCAAAAATTTAAATTTTAATTTTAATTCAACACACTACATAATAAAAATATATATTTTTCAAGTTAAATATATAATCACATCTCAATTGTTATTTTTCACAATCAAAATTAAAATTACTTTAACTCTGAATTTAAATACACCATGAGTTTTCATGGAGAAGTTTGAAGTTCGAGACGCCTCAAAAATCATACTGGAGAATATTTTCTATTGAGTCACTTGAATGATTAGTAGCTAGATTGATTTTAGCTGTGGATTGTGGACTTATAAAGTGTTTGCGTAGTCTGTGAATTTAATTGAACAAAACTCGGATATACTCGTTTTCAAGAAAAAAGAAAAATATTCAACTGTCCAAGGAAAATTTAGACAAAGTAGAATACAGTGGGACTGACTAAATATTTTTCCATTTTTTAAATACTTGATATTTTGTCCACTAAACACTGAGACGACCCTTGAACAGAATTGACTTTAGTTAATAGTATGAGAAAATTCCGTGATTCCAATAAAAAGAAGACATTTTCTCATAAATCCTTAGAATATAGAGAGCGAGAGTGAGAAACGCAATTAGATTATGTTGTGTTTGGTTTCATAGTAAAATTTTAAAATTAAATTTTGATTTTAAAATAGAATGGTATAAATGTGACTCACCTTTGACTTTGTATGAGTTATGTTGTTTTGTTATGGAAAAAAGTGATATAAATGAGACTCACTATTTGATTTTGTATGAGTTATTTTGTTTTATAATGAATAGAATTTAGTTAGAATTGTGATTCTAACCAGGCTCAGAGATTCACTGCTATTAGTGAAGCAATAATTAAGATTTAATTCATTGTTATTAATTTAACTATTTGCCTACAAACCCAAACAGCCTTTTGACCATTAAGACAACATCTGACCATGTCACCCTTGACCTCTCGAGCATTTATCGTTGTGGAGACAGCTCACACCTTCTACGCGCTTCTCTCTCTCTCTCTCTCTCCGTCAGCTAAATTTAGGAAAGACCCTCGAAAAGAAGATTTGCTCGTAGGAGAAAATCCGTTGATAAGGGGTTGGGATCGAAATCGGTTCTTTGGGGATCGCTTGCTCCGAAAAGGAAAGAAAGATTGATCTCCCGAGAAACCCAGAAGTCGAAAATGGCGTTTAGTTCCTCCCCCATGTTCAATCTCATCCTCCTCTGCAGCTTCTTGGGCTTGGCAGCTGCTTCTTCTTCGGTTTTCCTTTCCGGTATCTCCTCCGGCCTTATCTCATTGATTAAGATCCATTTGCCCAGCTGGGAAGCAAAAATCATTAACTAAGATCCATGTTCATGGCTGTGCAGATGGTATCTTTGAATCTCAGGGATCTACCGGGCGTGCCCTTCTTCAGGCTAAAAAGAGTAAGAACCTGTTTGTTCTTTTGCTTTTCTGGTCTTAGTTATTCATTTGCAGGCTTTTGTGTTTTGTAATCTTCCTGTCAAAGGTTGTGGCAATTGAATGGGGATTTCTCTTTGGGTTGAAAGCAAAAAATTGAGATTTTGTGGGGGATGGCTAATATTAAGATCGTTGTAGCGGCGATGAGGTGATTATTTTGGAGTAAAGGCGAAATATTGGTTTGGTTTTGTACGAGAAAGTCTGTGTCTTTTGATTTCATAATATGGGATGGATTGAAATTGAATGAGTTCAGGATTCTCCTTTTCTCCTAGAGTTGGAGCAAATGGAGGAACGGATTTTGGTTGAAGCACGTTTCTCTTTTTGTTAATTCATTGTTCGGCCTTGTATACACGCATGAAATATTGGGTAAGATATTGTTTCCGGAACACTTCGAAAGGCCACTATCAGATTCACATATGTTTACCCGCGACCCTTACTATGAATTTCGATTAGCTGGGTTGTTCATGCTGTGGTGGATTAGTTTGCTAGGGCTAAGTTGATTCAGCTTCTGAGAAGAAATTTCTGGAAGTTCTTGATTAGATCACTTAAAAGTGCCCACTAGAATTAATGAAGTGGAGGCATTATCGGCACATTCTTACATGTGATGTATTTTCGCAATCCAAAATGATATTTTATCATTTCACTCGGATATGACAGAATTTATGTGCTTGGGGTCATAAGACCATGCACCTGATTCCTCTGGTATAGTAGTAAATCAGATGCAGAGTGTTTCTCTTTTCTCCAATTGACAGAATCCTATTATAATGCGGATGCATTACTTTCACTGCCACGCACCCGAAACTGAACTTAATTGGAAAGTAAGATATTCCCTGGGATCAAATTCTTACTTTGTTGTATTCAAAAATATTTCTTATTTTCCATCTGTTTCTTTTTCTGGGGTGATCTATTCATTTGCGTCATTGCTAGGTTGGATCCAGTAAATGTCGACGTTTTCAGAACTTCATGTTTTCCTAGTATATGCACTCATGGAGAAGAGTTTAATGAAATTGTTCTTTTCGTATATGAAGGTTGCGCTGTTGACTTCGAGAACCAGAATTACACAATCATCACGAGCCAGTGCAAAGGGCCTCAGTACCCAGCGCAACATTGCTGCTCATCTTTCAAGCAATTCGCTTGCCCATTTTCTGAACAGATCAATGACCTCACAACCGACTGTGCCTCAACCATGTTCAGCTACATCAACCTCTATGGGAAATACCCACCTGGTCTCTTCGCCAATGAGTGCAAAGAAGGGAAGGACGGTCTTGATTGCAGCTCAGTCCCTCCTGCTGCTACTGCATCACAGAAGGATTCAATCAGTGAAAGCAGTGGTCAGAAATTGATGACTACAGCTACGTCAGTGAGTGCAGGAGCCTTCGTCGTGCTGCTGTTCCAATTACTGCTCTAAAGTGCGACTGTGAATTCTGATTTCTTTTCTTTCTGCTGTTTGTGCCCTAACATTATCTTATCAAAAAAAGAAAGCCCGTATATGCATTGTACTTTGGAGCCAATATTCTCTGAAGCTGCTTAAAATATAGTTTAGCTATCTTACTTTGCGTGCGAAACTAGCATACTTTGTCAAAGGGAAAGATGCAGAATCCTCCTTGTAGGTACCCCATGTTTGATGCAGTGAATTTCTTCGGCAGTTCTTGAGGTCTGATTGTGGCTTGTTTGTATGAGAGAACTTGTGTATGGCGAGTGCTGTTTAGTGGAATAGCTCGAATCATCTGTCAATGAAGAGCTCTGTGTGCTTTTCAAGTTGTATCCGGTCGCTCTTACTCCTAAACGCATGATGTTTTTTTTTAGATGAATGGCGAATTTCATTAATCAAAAGTGATTACATCTGAGGCCATTTACCCAGTACAACATGAGAGACTAAGCCCTAAACTCTACCCCAAAAGGGAACTAATTAGTTGTGAACAAAATCAGAAGAGTTAAACGTGTGACCGACTAACGTAGCATTTTCAATTTTTTGTGAGAGACGAGGGTAAACATTCAGCTTCGCTTTCACATCTGCAAAGACCTTCTAAACTATTGCCGTTGGAGGAGAGATATGCTTTTGGTAAATTCTGACATTCCTCTCTCGCCATGTACAGTATATGTAGTAAGTCCAAAGAAGTTTGAGGCAAATGACATCAAACTTCTTCCCTCGAAGGGAAGCAATTCAGTTGATTTCCGTATTCCAACTTACCGTAGTTCGGTGCAAACCGATTCGAGCTACCAAATTTTTCCAAATTCCTTGGGTAACAAGACATTCAAAAAAGAGATGATCACGAGTCTCCCTCTGCATACTGCAAAATTCGCACTTAGTTGACGCAAGCTGAATCCCCTATTTTGATAGCCGATCTTTAGTAGCTAGTTTATTATGAACACTGAGCCAGCTAATAAAAGAAGAGCGAGGAAAATGTCCATCAAACCATATTGCACTTCCTCATTCCACTTTAGGGCCTCTCGATCTAAGACACTGCCAGGCATTTGCAATAGAGAATTGCCCAGATTTCTGAGGGGTCCATAAGACTCTGTCCTGGTTAGAAGATTCGAGAGCTGTGGCCAAATCCCGAATACAAGTAGCTTGTGGGTTCGAACTCCTCGGCCAGTGCCATTGCCCTTCTACCAGAACTGCACTAACTGTTGCATGCTCCCTGAGTGAGGGGAAGCACTGAAGTACTCTGTAACAATATTTGATCAACGGGCCAACAGGTAGCCAGGTATCGTACCAAAAGGACACAGTTTTGCCTGAACCAACCTTGTATCTAATATAAGGGAACATGAGAGCTTTGATCTGCATTAATTTCCTCCAATTCCATGAGCAGTCTCCAGGCAGCCGTAAAGACCAAAGACTATGGCTTTTTGTTAAGTATTTGTTTGCCCAAGCCACCCAGAGAGAGCCCGAATTTATAAGGAGAGACCATAAGTTCTTCAACACGCACACCTTGTTCCATAGAGTTAAGTCCTTGATACCAAGACCTCCCTCAGCTTTTGGGAGGCAAATGGTTTCCCAACTGATCTTGCCCCCACCTGCATATTGCTCGAGACCTTTCCAGAGGAAGGATCGACACTTCTGCTGCACAAGTTTGATGACTTTTTTTGGGAGGATAAAGTGATAACACCAATAGCTGGCCATACTAAAGAGCACAGAGTTAATCAACTGCACCCTTCCTGCATAAGATAAATACTGCACAGTCCAACTCTTGATTCTTTCCACGATTCTCTCGGTAAGAGCTTCACAATTCTTCGAAGAGAGTTTCCCGGAAACAAGAGGAAGGCCGAGGTATCTCACAGGTAGTAAGCCTCTTTTAAATCCAGGGCAAGTCACCAAGTCAGAAACAGAATCCTCAGAAATGCCTCCCGTAAAAATCTCAGATTTTTCAGGGTTCAACATCAGACCAGACCAATGATAGTAGGTATTCAATACATCAAGGATAGCAACGAGGGAGTCCTTAGAAGCATTAGTGAATAAGAGCAAGTCATCCGCAAAACATAGATGGGTTAGACGGAGTGACTTACATCTTGGATGATAGCCAACTTTATCCTCAGCTGCAGCCAAATCCATGATGAGGGAGAACACCTTCATGGCAATGACAAATAGATATGGGGATATCGGATCACCTTGTCTCACTCCACGCTTACCAGGGAAGTAACCAGCTAGAGTCCCGTTGATAGCCACAGAGAAATAAGGGGAGGTGATACATCCCTTAATCCACCAGAGAAAACAGGGCGGGAAATCCAAGGCTTCCAAACTATTGAGAATGAACTCCCAACTTAAAGAGTCGAAGGCCTTCATAAGATCTATCTTTATGGCACAACGTGGGGATATTCCTTGTCTGTGATAATTCCTCACAAGCTCATGAGCAAGTAATACATTATCTGAAATTTTCCTACCCTGCACAAATGCTGTCTGGTTTAAGCTGATAATATCCGGGAGCACTTCCTTCAGTCTATTTGCCAACACTTTTGAAATACATTTGTAGACGACATTGCAACAAGAAATGGGTCGGAAATCTCTCATGCAGTTTGCTTTTTCCTTCTTTGGGACAAGAGCTATGATCATTGAATTTACCTCTCTTCGAAGCTTTCCTTAGGAGAAGAAGTGTTGCACAGCATTAGTGAAGTCTTTCTGAACAATTTGCCAAGCATGTTTAAAGAAATATGCTGTGTAGCATCAGGCCCTGGTGACTTGTCATTCCCCATCGAGAACAAGGCAACTTTAATCTCCTCATCTGTAATAGGCAGCATAAGCATTTGACGTTTTAAGTGAGGAACCTTCCGTTTAAGTATGGGAGAAAGCTGAGATGTCGAGATCCCCCCAATACAATCATCCTTTTTCCCCAGGAGGCCTTGATAGAAATTTATTGCTTCGTCCTTAATTTCCTGCACTCCTTCTAACTTGGCGCCAGAAGTAGAGTATAGGGCTCGTATGGTAGTTCGAGCATGTCTACCTTTTACTGCTTTGTGGAAAAAAGAGGTGTTCTGATCTCCCGCTTTTAGCCATGCTACTCTAGACTTTTGTCTGAGAAACTTCTCCTCCCTGTTGATTGCTTCTAGGAGCTTTACCCGCAAGTCCACCTCCTTTTTGATCAATTCAGGAGGCATACAATCACTATCCAGCAACGTAGCTTGAACCTGGGCGAGCTCAGACTGCAAATCGTTTATCCGTGTATGTACATTCCCAAATTCAGTTCTGTTGAAATCCTTTAGATGCATCTTGAGGCTCCTCAGCTTTTTGTAAAGCACTTCCATTGGAGTACCTTCCTGAGCCTCTGTCCAGACTCGCCTGACCAGTGCCATATACTCTGGATGTTCAGTCCAGAAATGAAAGAATTTGAATGGCTTAGGGCCTGTACTCTCCTTTTCACCAAATTTCAACATAGCTGGGCAATGGCCAGAGATACCAGGAGGGAGGAATTCAACGGTGGAGGCTATTTGCCCTTGAAGCCACTTTCCATTAACCAAGACTCTATCAATCTTCCTTGCTTGGAAACCCTCTTGTCTTTTGTTGCTCCACGTATAGTAGCATCCAATGGAGGTATGATCAGTGAGTTCAGCTGAATTCATGAAGTCCGCAAAATCCCGCATGCTTTGATCCATGGCAATTTCCCTCCCATCTGCTTTGACCTCTTTTATATCCTTTACAGCATTGAAATCTCCTAACAACACCCAACTGTGACTCATGCTTCCGGCGACGACGTGCAGATCATGCCATAACAACCTTCTCTCCATCATATCATTTGAAGCATAGACAAAAGTTACCGCAATCCAGCCAACTCCTTTAGGCACATTGAGCAGAAGATGAATAAATTGAGCAGACTTGCTTAGTATTTGAACTTGCAAATCCTCTCGCACCATTAACCACAACCTACCATTTCCGGCAAACTGATAATTTTCAAACATATACCAACCTTTCCATCCATCTGCAAATTTTTTACAGTTCACCTCCTTCACCCGAGTTTCAATGATAGCAAAAATCCCCAAGTCATTGTCATGAGCAAACTTATAAACCATTTTCTGTTTAAGAGGGTCATTTAGCCCTCTAACGTTCCACGAGGCTATAATCATTGGGTTCGTTTGGGAGGTTTACCACCCTTACCCAACCTTGACTTCCTTGATCCTTGCACTTTCAAGACTGCCTGGACTACTCCTTTCGATGCACTTCTAGGTTGCCGATGTGCCCCCGGCCGAGCCTCTTTCACTTTTGTAGCAATTTCCCGGTCATCATCAGAGCTGGTGACCCCCTTACGGCCTTCCTCGTCCTCGCCTAGTTCAAACGATAAAGGGACCTTACCCTTTTCACTAATCAAGTCTCCCAGGAACTCATTCTGGTCAGTGAGAGTTGTGACAACAGCAGGGGAAGCTTTCTCAGTAGCGATACATCTCCGTCGGGCCTTGCCAGCATGTCGAGACGTCGTCTCAGTAGCCCGAGTCTCCTCCACAGTAGTTGGGCTGGCAGGGGATGTAGCTTCTACAGTATGACAGTTCTCCTTAGCAGGCTGAACGTTTGGAGTTTTCTCAGCTACTGGTGGCACCTCCGCTGAGCTATTGCATTGATGACCAAAGACCTTGCAGTGGTCACATTTGTCTGGCAACCAAGGAATGTCCACTAGAACTTCTGCTGAGCGATTATTTTCCAAATCAACATTCAGAAACTCCGGGATTTCCTTATCAACATCCAATTCAATACATACCTTTGCATATTCCAACCTTGATCGGAGAGCAGTAGCTCTGTCCATGAAAAGAGGCTTACCAATGGCGCTCGCTAAGTAGCTAATGCCCTTGGGATGGAAGTACTGCAGAGGAATTTTCCGCAATTGAACCCAGATTGGCATCTTCCTCATGTTTAGTTCCTCTTCAGTGAAATGAGGGCTCCATTTCTGCAAAATTAAGAACTTTCTCTCTACATGCCATGGTCCCGTCTCCAGAACCCAAGACATTACTGCTTCAGACGGGAACTGGAAGATGAACAAATCTCCCAGTGTACTCGCTGTCACCCTCCCGTGTTTTCCCCATAAACCATTGACCACCGAGGCAACCTTTCCAAAGTCAGGGGTTTTGCCCAAAAATCTTCCAATTAGTGTAAAACACCATTGATCAACACCAAACTGTAGAAATTCCGAAGGAGGCTTCACATTGCTATGCTCAACGCCTTCAAAATATTCAAGATTTTGATTTACTTTCGGGAAGACTTTCTTCCAGTTGAGAGGGCCCTTAGGAGTCAATTTCTCACCTGAAATTGAAGTCGGATCAGGATTGACAGAGATTATCGACGATTGAGGGGCTGGATTCGACATTTCTCAGCTGATACGGCTACTCCGCTGCCCAAGCAACGCCGGAAACTCTCAAATACCCTTACTTCATCCTATTGAGGCGTGCAACAGTAGCAGAGCCAGCAGAGAAGGAGGAGGAGGGGGGAGGAGGAGCGGGGAAAGGGGCGGAGGCAGAGGAGAGAGGGGGTTGCTTGGCCCAGGGGAGGGGGGCGGCGGCGCGGATGAGGAGGGGGGAAGGAGGCGCGGTGGGGGGGAGAACGCCTTGAATGTGTAACCTCTAGAAGGACGACCGATCAAGGGGTCCGATCGAGCAAATCGGCGCCGGATCTGAGGAGTTTCAGGAGAAGACTCGGACGGCGCCGGATCAGATCTGAGCAAATCGGTGCCGGATCGGATCTGAGGAGCTTCTATATTTCATTGTTGTTACTGAAGTTCTTCATCCTAAACGCATGATGTTATAAATAAGAAAGTCATCGTTTAATGGTCTATGCGTGGAAATCATCTGATGGTGAAAACATAAATCTCGGCGACATACAGAAATTTGCTTCCGACTTGTTCCATTTATTGTGCAGGGATTCAATAAATAAGTATAGGAGCAGTTTTATGAGTTCAGCTTGGCTATATGTAACAAAGCATCATCTTTCCCATAGAATATGTAATCATAAACTTCTGGCGTGATCTTAAACTGCATGGAACAAGTTGTCCACGTTGTTCTTAACTGTCAACAACTGTCCTGGACTTGTTCCATCACACTATTAGTCCAGCTACTGCCAAGGTGTCTGAAAAAAGAGCTATTGCTGAGCTGGAGTGACACAGAGAGACGATATGAACGGTGGCAATTCTTTTCGCAAGACGTGCACTCAAAACTGGCTGACTGCATCTTTATGAACTGTGCGATCTAGAAGAAAAATGAAGACACTGTTTTGATAAGAACCATGAAAATTCTTTTAGCAGGACTTTGCACTCAAAACTGGCCGACTGCATCTTTATGAACCGTGAAATCCTAGAAGAAAATGGAGGCACTGTTTCAAATAGAATCCGATCTAATACGATGTCTGCAAATTCTTATGGTTGCCAGCACGCTTTGTAGTTGTTAAGCCAATGCAGAAGTTTATTCAGCAAGGGACAAATTCCTAACAGTACTACCGACAGCTGACATGTCTGAACAACCTTGCTGTTATTCTAGAACATATGACCCAATACCAATTTGTTGATTTCCCACAGAAAATTGGGCAAGAAGGATCGGTATTCTCTGCGATTCGGTGAAGTTAAGAAAATATTTATGGAATAACTTTCATTATACACTACAAACAGATATCAGCAGCAATCAACTGATGCACCGAACTACTGAGAGCTCAACTGAACAGGATCCTTTTCAGACCAAACGTATGAGAAGACAAGTTAAGCTCTTCGATTTCGAGAAAGATAATTCGTACAGGTAGATAAGACCAACAGACGGCTCAAACCCTACATGAAAGATGGAACAAATACCGATCAATCCAATGACACCCCAACCATCTTATAACATGGCACGGATCGAATAAATATCAACCTCACAAAGAATTGGAACCCACAGTACAGAAGAGTGAATCTTGAACGAAAGACATTTGCTCTAATGAGGAAATACAATGACCCCCAGAAAGATACATTCTGTTTTCTCCTGTAAAAGTAAAAATCGAACTAAAAGTTGCAAATCCAATTTTCTTTTTCTTTTTCTTTTCAGTCTCCTGTAATCACTGGACAAGAATCGAGATCACCATATTTTCCCAGGGATGAACAGAATATCATCTGTGAGCAGTAACCAGTGTTTCAATAAACCGCAGCCCGTCGAATCTCGGGGCGAACTTATCGGTTGAAGCAGCTGATTGCAAGGAAGAATCCGAAGCAGCAGATTGCAAGGAAGAATCCTCATGATCTCTGCTGGAGCCAGCCTCCTGCAAAGAACAAAACCCGAAATTAGGCTGGACGCAACTAACGACTACGAACTCGATCCCGAAGACGCGAACATAGCAGTAATGGGATTTCAGGACCTTTCAGCCAAACTTAGTGTAAATTCGAAATTTTAACTTTAAAAGGCAACTCAACAGTAACAGACGTCATTAATCAGCTGAAATCCAATTCTGGGTAGCAAGAAAAGATTCAAAATTTGCTCAACTCTAAACGGCTCGAGCCCTTCTCCTCAAACTACTTGGACTCATCACAGCTCAACCAACAGTAAAAGGGCAAAGGGCAAGAGACCCGGGATTCTTTGGGGGGGGCCCACCTGGAGGGAGAGTTTGAAATTGCAATTGCAGGTGAAGTTTGACGGGGGAGAAGCAGCAGAGACGGTGGCAGTTGCAGACACGGCAGCCATGGAAGCTGCGAAGAGACTCGACCTCTTCATCGCTGGGGGCACTGAAGAGAGGATCCTGCCGTGCTGATCTGCTGAGCCCGAGAAGAGGAACGAAGCTTTCTCAGGGAAAATGGGAGAGGAAATGGGGGAAGGGATTGATTGGTCAATTCCCGGCATATATACACCACAAACTCAGACACAGAGAAAGAGAGAGAGAGAGAGGCTATTGTGTCGTCCGGTGAAACTGAAAGACGTATGCTTGAAGGGAAAGTACAATTAAGCCCCTCTGTCGAATTACCATCAAGCCCATGCTATTGGCATGCCCACAAATTTCTTCCCCATCTAGACTTTTTTTTATCTTTTTATTAAGGTAAACTCCTCTATAAAATAATTGTCGATCTAGATTTTTTATTTTTTTTAATGTCAGATTAATATCTAACTTCTAATAGCTTTTAGAAACACCCTCAAAAAAGAAGTAAGGACATAGAGGGGAAGAAATGTTAGAGGCATAACAACAACCACTGTTGCTTCGGTTGAGATCATCGCCAATAATTCAAATGTCGATAATCTCTATTGGATAGGTGGTGATTAGCATTAACTAGAGTGTATCAGTTGGATCGAGCGATCTTGATTGGATTGGTAGTTAGCTTTAACTCAAGTAATGGCAACCTCAATTGTTATGAGCGATCATGGTTAAATTTGAGGTGATTGACATTGGACTGCATCACTAGGGCCTTTTTCCACTATCATGCGTGAGGAGAGGAAGATTCATGCATTGAGCCTCAATGGCAAATATAGCCACTCCAATAGAGGTTGTCAGAGGCCATTCAAATTATGAACTACCTCATTGTGAATGTAGGGTTAGTGGCTAGCATTAGGGTTCCACAACTAAGGTCATCCATCTCTCTTTACGTGTTACTTGATTGATGGGGGCACAACACCAGCCATAGTCGAGGTCCTAAGTGATCTCAACAATCAGTAGCAACCTCAATTGAGATAACAGTGGTCGGTGTTAACCTTTATGGCACTTCTCTCACCACGCTCTCTCTTTTTAGGGGAATTTCTAAAAGCTTTTTATATTAGAGCTAATTTGAAAATGAAATTATACTCAAAAGTCTAGATTTAAAAAAATTTCAAAGAGGAGTCTACTTTGGAAATTAATTTTAAAAATAAGACTAAAATGGACAAAAACTCAACAACATTATAGAATAGCAGTGGAATTTTAATTTTTTAAATAATTCATAATTATTCTTGTTTCTTTCTTTTTACTGTCCAAAATGAGATAAGAATGAGAGAGCTGAATTCTTATTTAAAGGGAGAGTTCTAAGATATTATGAAAATAATTAAAACGAATGAAAACAAATGTTATAGTCAGGTACTTGAAGAGAGAAAGCGAGAGCATACGAGAGACATTCAGAGAGAAAAAGTTAGAAATTAATAGGCGTGGAAAAAAAATTTGAAATATCAACTTTTAATTCAATTCTTTCAATTTATTAATAAAATCATGTGAGTGATTTTTTTTTTTTAGAAATAGAAAGTTGGGGCCGTGAAGTGAATTCCGCATATATTTTGATTGGTTTGGTGAATTTACTGTAAATTCATGTAAAAGACGAATAAAAACTCCCAGGGGTAGCTTTGGAAAAAGACGGTTTTCTTCGAGGCGACTAACGTTGACTGAAGAGGGGTAATTTCGGGATAAAAGGCAACTTTCGCGGCACGTCGACCTTGATTTTTTCGAGGCAAACGTCGTCTTAGCGGTTTAGTCAGTCCTGATAGGCCCATTTCCACTTTTCCCCCGTTCATACGTGTTGGCCAATTGTAGATCGACACGCAAGGGGTATGTTGGGACCCACTGGCGCCACTAGTTCATTTTCAGTGGCCTGTATTTTAGGAGAGCACCTGGATGGCATGCCATGGAGGATTTCTTCTGTGATTTTATCTGATTAAGTCGCGTAAGAAAAATCAAATGCAGTATGTTCATAAATAAAAGGTTAATCATACGAGTAATTGTTATAATTGTTATCGATTATTACGGGAATTATTTTGAGTTAGAATCATAACTTTTAATCACGTTGTGATATGGTTATTTAAAAATATGTCCGCGGCATGAGATAAAGACATGAAGTCTTAGCATGCCCTATCGCAATCTCGAAAAGGCTATAGATCATCATCTTATCACTACTATGAAACTTGTAGATGTAGCAGTGGACTGTTATCTATAATTTTTTGCTTTTCTAAGTTCCGGTCAAATCATTCATGTTTTAAGTTTCAGTGGTGTGTGGAGCACGTTAGCAATCATATTTGTGCATGCTGGTTCATCATCTTCATGGACGCATGCATGATAGTGGAAGAATCGCAGCCCGTTTATTTCTAAAGAATTCTTCAAATTTTCAGGAAATTTTTTTAAGAATAGAAAACTGCAAAAAATACGTTTACTTATATTGAATGGAATTAATTTTTCAAAGAAAATTTTCTTTTTCATTATTCTAAATTATATATAAATTAGAGAAACGCTTTTTAGTTCTCCAATTTTTCATTTATCAATTATTTCCTTTTTTATATTCAAATTAATAGTTTCCTTTTCTATTGATTTTTTATATTTATAAATTTATTTTTATATCGTCTTTTTATGGTGATTACTCCAATTATTATCATATTAGAAAATTTTCTAATTTAATATTAGTAAGCATATTCTTATATTTTTTATGAAGAAATAAATTTGAAAAAGGAGAATAAAAATAAAAATTAATTTCCTAAAAGTAAACGGACTAGTAGCTTTTCCACCTCAGCTTCTATTTTTCTCTAAGACCATATATTACTGTATAAAAAATAATTTCTGACTACAAATTCTTTTTATTTTTGGAAAATTACTTTGGAACCCTTCATTATGAGATCTGAGACTTTTTTCCCCTAAACTTTTTTTTTTGGAATATACACCCTCAACTACTAACTAAAGAGAATCTTCCCTCTCCTATTACGTATCCTATAAAAACTAACCATCACTTAAAAAGAGGTGCAGTGCAATGACGCATGTTCTCGCTTGGTAATCAAGAGATTTCAAAATTCAATATCCAGTGGAACTACTCGTACCCCTTTATTAAGATAAAGATTTTCTGAAAAAGAAGAAGAAATCAAAAGGCACCTGTGTAGCCACCGACCCACTCGGGTTAGCCACAACACCATCAACGTAGCCGAAAGCCTCAAAGCCCATCAACGATCTCACCCATGATTGTGGTTCTTTATAAACGGATCACCACTGCCTGGGAAGAGAGAATTGAATATAGAGAGATGTGGGAAGAGAAATTCGGGTAATGCTGGTTCGATCTCCAACAACCAACGCCATAGACGAGGTTGCTAGGGGGCCTTTGATCAAGCCCACTAGCAACCTTGTCCTTGGCGATGGTGGTTCGAGACTGAGCCACTAACTCTCGGGTTTCTCTCTCTTGCTATGGTTGTTTCTATCTTCGATTCTCTTTTCCCTGGCTTTGGTAGTTAGTTTTGATAGAAAAAACAGGAAGGGGAAGATTCCCTTGTACTAATAGTTGAGAGTGAAATGTTCGCAAAAAAATAATTTAGGGGAAAAAAAGTCTAGGGTCTCATAATTTAGGGGTCCAAAGTAATTTTCCAAAAAAAAAAGATTTTATAGTTATAAATTATTATTTTATTCGATTTTGTATGGTCTTAGAAAGAAGTAGACAATGAACTGGAACTTTTTTTGGATGAATATTTATTTTTTTATGAATAACGCTGAGGTGGAACATTTTGCTATCATATGACCATTTCAAGTTTAGTTTGAAAATTATTTTGTGGGAGGTTTTAATTTGAGAATAAATTTGAAAAAAAAAATCCCTGTTCTTTTAGATCCATTTTGGTTAATAGCTTCGGGGATAATTTTGGGATAGAGGGCAATTTTTCCGGCACGTCGACGTTGATCTTTTCTAGGCCCATTTTATCTTTTTTTTCCCTCCAAGAGTTTGGGCCAATTGAGCGTCGACGCGTAAAATCGTGTTGGGACCCACTGACGCTCCTTTTTTTTTTTCTTTTTTTTTCTTTTCATTGTATACTCTTATATTTAGAAATCTAATGGGTTCTAACTAATTTAATCGGAAGATCGAGTATTAAATGTTATTTTTCTTTTCAAAAAGCGCGCTTCCTGGAGTTTAAACTTGTGTTCTCCTATTTACGAAAATGAACTACTTACCACTCAACCAACACTTTTATTGATTACACTCCCTGTTCTTTTACAGGCCTATATTTTAGGAGAGCCTTTTGCCAGATGGAATTTGCATGCTCACATGACTGAAGGTTCAACGCCTTTATCTTTTGCGTTATGCGAAATCATTGAATGAAAGTGCAAAGAAATTCTTTCAGTACAAAATGTTTTCACACTTAAAAAGCAATGTTTTGTATAAATGCGAAAAGCCAATACGAAATATTGTTCTTCTTACACGAAAAGTTTTCTAAGATGAAAAACAGCCGTTCGTATAAGAGAAATTCTTATGTGCTAAATGAAAGAGCTTTAGATGAAAAGTTTTCGCACTTTAATTCAAAAGTTTTGTATTGACTCGATACGAAACATTGTCCTTCTTGTGCGAAATTTTTTTTCACAAGAAGATCAATGTTTCATACATAAAATTTTCTCTTATGCTATTCTTCATGCGAAAAATTTTTCACACAAGAAAAACAACATTTCGTATTGGATTTTCACACTTGTATACAATGTTGTTCTTTAAGTGCGAATATGTTTCCCACTAAATGGTATTTCTATTATACGGAACTCTTGAACAAAAGTACAAAAATTTCTTGTACTTTAATTCAACAGTTTCGCACAACAGAAAAACACAAAAATGGCAGGAAATTCTGTGGTTGGACCATAGAAATTCCGTTTGCTAAATGGACAGACCAGTGGACGGGATGAAACCTCAATTTCCATCCTTCGGGGTTCGGCTCCTTTGCAGTCGTAGGATACCGCACCATATCACAATCTCGCAAGAATATATAAGTCATTAGCGTATTGTGAAACTTTGAGATGACTATAATTGTCTAAAATAGAATACCAACCTTATTTAAAAAGGGCATGATTTATTTATTTAAAGACTAATACTCCCTTGTCAAGAGTGGACGGACTGGAGTAGGTCTTACAGCCTGTCGCGTGGAACTTCATTAAACGTGGGATAAATGCGTATATGGTGCATCGAATCTATGCTCTGATACTATGTGAAATTTTGAAATAATTACAACAACTAATCTAAAAGTTTAACCTTATAAAATATGCGTGATTTATTTTTTTCGGTTACAAAAAAAGCCTAAAGCCAAGTACAATTGCGCGTGATTTATTTATTTAAGGCTGTTATCATCTCGTAGATAGTAGTTACTAGTTGCGATGATAGATTATTTCGAACTAAGAGGACCATGAAAGCGTATACTGTTGTGTTGTCTGTTCGGTTGTAAGATCAATGAATAAGTCGTGTTGAACAGAAGGGCGACATTAATTTTTCGGATTGATCATGTCACTACTTTTCTTTCTAAACGCGTCTGCCGGGTCGGACTCCATGAGCGAAAAGACTTTCGATCATTGGCCATTTGAAAGATTTATGGGAGAACTATTCGGTTTCGATTTGATCCCCTCTGTAGTCTAACTAACTAGAAACTCAACACTACCCTAAGACGGCGCAAAACATTCTAAAGAACAAATATGCAGACCACCATAGGTGATGATCTAGTGGCTCCAAGATTACTCCCATATGATATGGTAATCCTGAGATCTCGGGTTCGAATTCTTTTTACGTATTCATTTAGAACACGATAGTTCGAACATTTTATAATGAGAGATAATAAGATTGCCATCGATGTTGTCTGCTTTTCATTCATCTAAAAAAGAACAAATCTGCATATTCTTTCTCTTTCTTTTTTGGTAAACTAGGGAATGCATCAGTCAGTCATAAAAGTCACATACATCCAGAGTTCAAGGTCGCACCCTGGCAGACCATTCGACTATGATAAACCTGAATAAAATCCGCAAACAACAGTGAATGTAAATTCGATGGGGGTACAGTAAATATTAAAAAATTCTCCCGCATACTAGTTCCTAACTTAGCTAGAGAATTGGCACAAAAAATTCTTCTAACGGAAGACGTGCGCAGCACGAATACCCCGAAATGTGCTGCGAAGGGTCTTGCAATCAGAGACCGAGTGTATTCAAGAAGAGATTATAAGCAGTATTGCCCCAAACCAAGTCATATACAGTCTTCGCATCAAGCTCCACCTCAAGATGGGTAAGTCCAAGTGAACGTGCTAGCTGTAGACCATCTCGCAAAGCCCATAACTCAACCACAATACTCGATGTAATACCTATCCTACGCGCAAAACCACCGCATCAGCGGCCATTCTCATCCCGGATGAGGCCCTCCTTCTCCAGCCTTACCATGATTACCAAGCACCGAACTATCGGTGTTAAGCTTAGATCAACCCGGGCCTGAGGGATCCCATTTTAACAACATGTTTTGACGGATCTTCTGCCTAGTCTGGGGAATGAGAGCAGCATACTCAGCTGCCCGACTACAAGAAAGTTGGACGATGTTGGATCCTAGTGAGGAAATTTGGCCTGTTTGGATTGAGAATTAAAATATTTTAACTTTAACTCAACACACTACACAATAAAAATACATATTTTTCAAGTAAAAAATTTTAACTTTAACTTTAACTCAACACACTACACAACAAAATCACACATTTTCCAAGTCAAATTTATAATCTCATCTCATTTGTCCTTTTCCATAATCAAAATTAAAATTACTTTTAACTCTAAACCCAAACGTACCATTAGTGTCTCAAGAGTCAAGACCTGTGCCCACAAGGATCCTTGCTCATATGTAAGAAGCCGCCAAGCAAATTTGGCATGCATATTCTTTCTCTTTCACGGGGGAAGTTAGATTGACCTGAGCTGTCAGGAGGCCCAGACGGGTCTGAAATTGCGCGTAGAAGCAATTAAAACATATACATATCCAAAGGGAATTATTATCTGCAACATATATTTATATATGTGTCCGAATCTGTACATACATAGTGTACTATATCCCATTGACCGTTCCCTGTTGACTTAATCCTTTGTGATTTCCGATCTCATCATCGTGTCGTCATCATCATTATAATAATTTTGTTTACGGGAGAAGAAAAAAATAAAAGGACACAAAAAAAAGTATTTAAATATGGGAAGTTTTTACTTCGTCGAAAGCTTGTATCACTATATCACGTCAATTTCTAATCGCTCTGCGATAATATGTTCAGCCGCTTTCTTGGTTATGATATTCTTTATTTCAATACTGAAGCTCCTTCCTTAATCAACTGGCGGTCTCTGTCAGCTTCTTCTTCAACTGTATTTGTTTTTGTCCGTATTTGTATGGAGAGTGTGACAGATGTGGGTAGTTGATCTGCGTCTTCATCTTGCCGTCTCGGATCGAGAATATTATTATTAATGTCACAATCATTCTTTATCAAAATTATTATTAAAATTTAAAAAATTCAAAAAATTAAGAAAATCTTATTCAAAATTGATACATGGAGCCATCGTATTAGGCCCACCATGAATCCGCTTTCATGGATATATAGATAGATCTGAATATAGACATAGATTATATTTTAAAATAAACTAAAAAAATTTCAAAGTGGCGTTTACTATTTCCAATCAATTATCGAATAAATTGTGGAAAAGGAAATATGTGGGCTCTACTTGAAAGTGTCAGAATTGAATGTAGAGTTGTATACTGCAGTGTACGTTTTAGTCTGGGTTATTTGGTTCTACGTAATCTTGGAACATTCATCACATGGAATCTTGTAAGATTACCAAGAATTTTCACATGTTAGGCTACAAAGAAAATGAAGGGAATTTGGTTGAACGGGTCACCGGATGCAAAGGAAACCCGCTTAGCCAAGCAAAGATATTCCATTTGTAACACTTGGAATTCTACGAATACATCTTCCGAGCATTTGTCCGATCGTTCATGAGGAGAATGACATCTCCTCCCTTCCTGTAACTCTGCCTCTTCTCCATCAATGACATAGCTTCTCCGATCGTCATAATCGTGTATCTTCCTCCACATCTCTCCTTTCTTATCGTCTTCTTCGTTGTCTCCTCTCTATCAACTACATGGCTTCTCGTGAACTTCTTTATGTAGTATAATATGCCATCATTTGTTGCATTTTGAAGTTATCCTTTCTTGATGTTGTATAGTGGACCTCGAGCGCAGACGACTGTCATTTGTGTGCAAAGAGATAAGAGACGGTTGACTATAATTTGTAGCAGCACTCGCAAGAGTTACGAAATAGTAGACCGTGTCCATATCTACAGTGAACTGTAAATTGTAGCAGCGGTCTGTCATTTGTACCAGCTGTCTGCAACAAGTTCCTTTCTCGCAAGTAGCAAGATTAAAACAATGGCATTATGGTAAAATTGCATCATTTCCATTAATTTATTTTACATACCAAATACTACAATATCATATTACCAATCATATTCCAAGTAATTCAATATACTTACCAAACATAACAATATTCACCTTAAAACCAATATTCCATGTAAAAATAATGACCGGATCAACTTTCCTTCCAATGCTAACTTTCCCTATGATCTAATAATACTCAACCCAATTAATGTGGGTTGGTTCAAGCGGTTCGGTACTTGTTATACCTAATCAAGGTCTCGGATTCGAGTTCTTGTGAATGTAGAAAATTCACGTTGGGACGACTTTACCCTTTAATGGGTCAATTCGGCTCAATTGGATTAATCAGAGCCTAATTGAATTCCCGAATACTAGGATTTTGGTTGAAAAAAATAATACTCAAACCAAATGCCCCCATGACTACAAAGGACTTTGGCCTATAGACAAAGTCATCAGTAGTCGACATGGAGAAGACGACGAATACTAAGGTGAAGCTGACACACTACAAGCTGTTAGATTTTGTCCTATAGACAAACTCAGATTATCGTGATTGTTTGATTATAGTTTTCATCTATTTTTAGCCAGCCATTATGTAAATTTACTTTGTAAATAATATTTAATTTTCTTAATAAATTATATTTTGCGGGCTTTCTTGAAGACTAATGGGAAGCTGACCCACTACAAGCTGTTGGATTTTGTCCTATAGACAAAGTCAGATTATCGTGATTATTAGATTATGATTTTCATCTATTTTTAGCCAGGCATTGTGTAAATTTACTTTATAAATAATATTTATTTTTCTTAAAAAATTATATTTTGTGGGCTTTCTTGATGAATAATAATATTACTGTCTTGTGCTGCAAGGACCGATTAACAGACAAGAAGCATATATCTTAGCTAGTTATTCAAAGAAATATGCATAGAGATCACAATCGTCTATTTCAAAAGGTTAATTCCGTCAGACAAATGTCGAATCTTGTATTATGGAATCCATTTTCTAAATCACCAACAATGAAAAGGAAAATCACGGAACAAACGATGAGATTGAGCAGTTTTACGTTCCTAATGGGGAGCATGAGTAGGTGATCTTCTACAGCCATCTTGTGAGAATGACAATTGACAAGGTCATCGAAGAATATCGGCTCCTGAGGACATTGATCAAAGATGTATCACTTGGTTGAGGTGATGAAATGAAATTTTTATGAGAGATTGCCGCTTACACTTAAAACCTTCAAGTTCCTTTTCTTTGTTCTCCTTCTAACTGCAATCCGAAGGAAACACGAAATGCAATTTTGCGTGCTACCAATTAGGGGGCAGTTCGCAAATAAGGGATACGCCCTCCCCGTTGGCATAATTCTTCAGTGTTGACCGATCTTAATTTTTTCGGTTAATAGGGGAATAGAAAATGAACGGACATTGGAAAGTTCCATTGGCAAGATTCAAGTTCGGAACCTCTTATCAACGAGAGTGTGTATCACTGCACTACATTCATTTCGGGTCACTCTATCTTATTTGTTCAATTCAACGTCTTCTTGGTTATTAAGATACTGTTTCTTTCAATACTGAAGCGCCTTCCTTGTGCCTTCCATGGTCAGCTTCTTATTTATGGATAACGCCGCTCTTTTTCTTTGTCTTCTTGGTCTTCGTCTATGTCTTGCAGTCTTGGAAGTGTAGTCGGTTAACGCCTCGGTATCTTGTATCCAGTGATGAACGGCTGCCGGCATCGCTCGTTACCAGAGCAGGAAGTCGACAACTTAGTCCCACCTCTTGATGTTGGTGCTGCCGGTGTCGACTCCCAGCTCTTCCCGTCGGTTCAGGCAGCCGTGACTGATCTGAGAAGGCTGGCTATGGTCCTCTGCAATCTGCCCTCTGCCTCTGCCATGTTGTGGCAACCCCACCATGATCTGCTGGACTGGCTCGGCCTTATCTTCGGCTTCCAAGGAGACAACGTTAGGAACCAGCGGGACCATCTCATCCTCCACCTTGCGAACCTCCACATGCGCCTCCCCAACAGCAGTGCTTGTGCGCTCGATCTGAAGGCCATTCGTGGCTACCGTGAGAAGTTGCTGGAGAATTACGAGGAGTGGTGTTCCTATTTAAGCGTGAGATCGAGTGTAACAGTAAGTGGTAACCCTGACGACAATGACCAGATCATGTGGCGGGAACTTCTGTACGTTTCTCTATATCTTCTCATCTGGGGTGAGGCCGCTAATTTACGGTTTTTACCAGAGTGCCTCTGCTATATATTCCATCACATGGCAATGGAGTTGAACAGAATCCTGGAGGGGTGTTTAGATAATGATACCATGCCCGCTTATTCAGGGGAAAATTCGTTCCTGAACCGCGTGGTGAAGCCCATTTACAATACCATCCGATCAGAGGCAAAAAGCAGTCTCAATGGGTTTGCCCCGTACAGTAAGTGGAGAAATTATGAAGATTTTAATGAGTACTTTTGGAGCAGGGGGTGCTTCGAGGGCCTCAAGTGGCCGTTAAATCTGGAGAGTAAATTCTTCGAAGGTGCAGGAAAGACGGGGTTTGTGGAACGAAGGTCGTTTTGGAATGTCTTCAGGAGCTTCCACAGGCTCTGGCTGATGCTGATTCTGTTCTTTCAGGGTGCTATTATCCTGGCTTGGGAGGAGGACAACCGCCGCCCATGGCAGGCCCTGTCAAATCGGAATGTGAAGGTTCGATTCCTTTCCGTCCTAGTCACATGGAGCGGCATAGAGTTCTTGAAGTCAATGCTTGATATCCTGACACAGTATAGTCTGGTCAGGAGGGAGACCTTATCACTTGGTGTGAGAATGCTAGTGAATAGCCTCATCTCAGGTTCATGGGCTTTCACTTTGGGATGGCTCTACATTCAGATTTGGTCGAAGAAGAGGGAGGACGGAAGTTGGTTCCCTGAAGCTGATAGGCGAGAAAAGGAATTCCTTAAGGCGGCATGCCCTTTTCTTCTTCTCAAGCTTTTAGCATTTTCCCTGTCTTTTATGCCCCGCATTTCTAATTTCCTCATTAAGAAATGCAGAATATATGGTCTGTTGACGAATCGGAGTTACGTAGGACGTGGCCTAAGGGAAGGCCTGTTCGGTTCTGCGAAATATTCTGTGTTCTGGGTGATAATTCTTTCTGCGAAATTTTCTTTCAGCTACTTCCTACAGATTCAGCCCATGATCAAGCCCACAAAAGAATTATGGAACCTCAATGTTGTTAGTTACAGATTGCCTGAGGTTTTCACAGACAGAAGTGTTCTCATCATCGGGTTGCTGTGGTTTCCCGTAGTTCTGATTTATCTAATGGATCTTCAAATCTGGTACACTATCTCCACTTTTATGGTCGGGGTGGCTGTTGGAATTTTCTCGAGGTTAGGCGTGATTCAGAACATTGGGCAGCTGAGGTGTAGATTCGATGAGTTTGCTTGGGAAGTCATGCACAAATTTAACTTCATGCCAAAAGAGAGCATGCCACATGAGATGGAAAACCATCAGCGGTTCATTATGAGAAACAAAGTCACCTCCGAAATTATGAAGCTCAAATCTGACCATGTTATGGTGAGAAAGTTTTCCCTGTTGTGGAATGAGATAGTCGGTGCTTTCAGGGAGGAGGATGTTATTTCCGATTATGAGGTTGAGCTGCTGATGTTCCCACTGAATTATTGGAATGTCAGTGTGATAACATGGCCGTGTTTTCTCCTTCGTGATAATCTCATTCGCGCTCTCTCTGAGACCCAAAACATAGCAGATGCTCCCGACAAGTGGGTTTGCTATAAGATTTTCAAGGAAGAGCTTACTCGATGTGCAGTTGTTGAAGCTTATGATAGCATCAAGCACTTGTTACTGGAGAAAATAATCGATTCTCGAACTGAAGAGCATTCCATTGTCACCGCATGCTTTCAGGAGGTTGATGAATCTCTTGAAGTTGGCAGGTTCACTAAAAGATTTAATATGATGAAGCTTCCCCTGATCCATGTTGCTTTAATCGAATTTGTTGAATCACTGACCAAAGCCGAAAGAGATCTCGACAAAGTTGTGAATTCTTTGCAGACCCTTTATGTCATATATGTTCAAGAGTTCATTCAGGAAAGGAGAAGTATCCGACAGTTGAGCGAAGATGGTTTGGCTCCAAGGCATGCCCCTTCTGACTGTAGCGTGCTCTTTGGGAATGCTGTTGAGTTGCCTGGTGCCGGCGACACGGCTTTTGCCCAGCAGATCAGACGACTGCAGATAATTCTAACATCTCGAGATTCAATGGAAAATATCCCAGTGAATGATGAGATAAGACGCCGAATCGTCTTCTTCTGCAATTCTTTGTTTATGGGCATCCCAAAGGCTCCTTCAGTAGAGAAAATGAAGGCTTTCAGTGTTCTGACCCCTTACTATGACGAAGATGTGCTCTACAGCAAAGAAGAGCTTAAGACTAACAATGAGGACGGGATCAATGTGTTGTATTATCTGCAGACGGTTTATGATGAGGACTGGAAAAAATTTATGGAAAGGATGCGACGAGAAGGAATGGAGAATGAGAGTGAGATATGGACCACAAAGCTGATAGACCTCAGGCATTGGGCATCATATAGAGGCCAGACTCTTGCTCGTACTGTGAGGGGCATGATGTATTATGGTCGTGCTATAAAATTCTTGAGTTTTCTTGAATCTCTCTCGGAGATTGGATCCAGTGAGGGATCAGAAGAGCCAGTTGCATCTAGTTATTCTGTCAAAGGCCATCATCCGGATATATCAACAATGAAGTTCACATATTTGGTCACCTGCCAGAACTATGGTGACCAAAAAGTGCGTAACGATCCCCGAGCGGAGGAAATACTGTATCTAATGAAAAAATATGAGGCCCTTCGTGTAGCCTACGTTGATGAAGTACTCAAGGGCAACGATGAGTATGAGTACTACTCTGTTCTCAGTAGGTATGATCCGGCGCTGCAGAAGGAAGTAGAAGTCTACAGAATCAAGTTACCAGGTCCGTTTAAGCTCGGGGAGGGAAAGCCTGAGAACCAAAACCACGCAATCATTTTCACACGAGGGGATGCGGTTCAAACGATTGACATGAACCAAGAGAGCTATTTTGAGGAGGCTCTCAAGATGGGAAATTTATTGGAAGAATTTGATACTCACTATGGTATCAGGAAGCCTACTATCCTCGGTTTAAGGGAACACATATTTACTGCTTCAGTTTCATCGCTAGCTTGGTTGATGTCTGCACAGGAAACGGGTTTTGTCACTTCAGGGCAACGTGTTTTGGCAAACCCTTTGAAGGTCCGAATGCATTATGGACATCCTGACGTCTTTGACAGGATTTGGTTCTTAACCCGAGGAGGGGTTAGCAAGGCTTCTAGAGTGATTAATATATGCGAGGACATCTTTGCAGGCTTTAACTGCACAGTACGAGGAGGAAATGTCACACACCATGAGTACATGCGGATAGGAAAGGGAAGGGATGTTGGGTTGAATCAGATATCCATGTTCGAAGCTAAAATTGCCAGTGGAAGTGCAGAGCAACTTCTCAGCCGAGATGTGTACCGGTTGGGCCATAAACTGGACTTTTTCCGGATGCTGTCATTTTACCACTCCACAGTGGGATTCTATTTCAACAACATTATGGTGATCTGGACTATGTATGTATTATTTTGGGGAAAGTTATATATGGCTCTTAGCGGTGCTGAGGATTTCCAAATGGGTTTGGACAGGGATGCCCTTCGTGCCATCTTAGTCATACAGCTCGTACAATTAGTGCTGTTCACTGGGCTGCCAATGATTGTTGATGGTTCCGTTGAGTACGGAATCTATTCGGCTATTTGGGACTTTATGATCTCGCAGTTGCAGCTCTCCTCTGTTTTCTACACGTTCTCTATGGGAACTCGAGCCCATTTCTTTGGACGAACGATTCTTCATGGTGGTGCAAAGTACCGAGGAACTGGGCGTGGGTTTGTGGTGATGCGTGAGAGTTTTGCCAGTATCTACAGACTATATGCTCGAAGCCATTTCGTTAAGGCCATTGAGCTCGCACTGGTGCTTACGATGTATTCTCTCTATAGCCCTTTGGCAAACGGTACGTTTGCTTTCATAGACACGAGCATCTCAGGCTGGTTCCTAGTTTTCTCATGGATGTTATCTCCTTTTATCTTCAACCCGTCTGGCTTTACTTGGTTCAAGACCGTCGATGACCTGGATCAATTTAAGAGGTGGATTTGGTACCCGGGTGGCATGTTTGGAAAGGAAGAAGATAGCTGGGAACGTTGGTGGTATCAAGAGCAGGATCATCTGAGGACAACGGGCTTCTGGGGGAAGTTGTTAGAGATAATTTTGGGCTTGCGCTTCTTTTTTTTCCAGTACGGGATAGTGTATCAGCTCCGTATAGCTTCAGGAAGGACAAATTTCTATGTGTACTTGCTATCTTGGGTATATGTTGCTGTGCCTTTTGCGGCGCATATAATGATCTCACATGCACACAGAAAGTATGCTGCGAAAAGGCACATCTATTATCGGTTCTTAAACTCCTTGGGCATCCTGGTATTGCTGTTGGTAATAACTGCCCTGTTTCTGTTGACATCATTCACCATCGGTGATCTCGTTGTTGGTCTGGTGGCAGCTGTACCCACTGGATGGGGCTTGGTTTCGGTCGCCCAAGTGCTTAGTCCCCTTCTTCAGAGAACTCTTCTGTGGAGCACTGTTGTTTCTGTGGCTCGACTATACGATCTCTTGCTCGGGCTCATTGTTATGGCGCCTGTGGCTATACTGTCATGGCTTCCGGGGGTTCAGTCCATGCAGACAAGAGTTCTGTTCAATGCTGCATTTTGTCGGGGGCTGCAAGTCCGTCAAATGCTTGCTGGGATTATGTTGAAGCCAATCTCGTAAGTTCAATTTCTTTTGCAGCTTTCATACATAGCCACCAAATTCTTCCATATTCTTCTCAGTTCCCATCAAATCTATCATTTCTGTCTTCTGCAATGAGTACAGCACATGATCAAAATATCTTTCTGCTCTGCCATTGAGAAACTCAGAGGAAACATTCTTCTGCTTCACAAGGCCATCGGGCTCACAACACTCATGCAGCCGTGCTTATTTATTTTCATAAAATCATCCTAGTCCAATAATAGGTCCGTCTTCATGATTGAAATCTAGAACTGCGTTTTTCTGGGAATTCGAGACTGGTCCTATAGTCATGCTTAAACAACAATAACACCATGCTCAAAATGTTTCAAGAGTGCCTTAAATTTCCCATCCATAAATATAAGTTTCAGAAGATATGATTTTACATTGTTTTCTTCTTTTGCGACGATGGTGTTACTTTGTACGACTTTTTATTTAGAAGAGGATACATAAACGACAATGGAATCTCAATCCATGAGAGTTCACCTCATTTGCTACCAATATAAAGGTCTAGGAACAACATAATTTGCTTGTGGGATGTAACTATTCCTTGATTTCGACTTACTGCTGCACAAGATAACAATTTTCTTAATGTCGATTTATCTTCACTGATGCAGATCAGACTAGCAGCTGAAATAGGCACTGGCGCTTCTGTTTTTCGAGAGAATCAGCAAATCTAGCATCAACTGGCTGGTGCTAGTGCTGCAGTTGCGTGTCTCTACATGTTCGTGAATGTTTGCTGCAACATCTGTTTTCTTTAAGTGAGTCGATGTGAAGTATGCTTGATATTGTTTTTCGTCTTCAAAGATCAGTCTAGTGCTGTGTGTAAAAACCTAATGGAGATTGGACCAAGCAAATAGCATTTTTATAGATCACTAGATATGCTTATTTAACGTTTTATGAGTTAACATTGTCGGGGGGGGGGGGGGGGGGGGGGGGGGGGGGGGGGGGGGGGGGGGGGGGGGGGGGTGGGGTGCAACGTGAATTTCAATATTAAAGCTACAGCTCGATAGTAACATCCATGGTAGTCTAGTCACTCATGATACTGGGCTGTCGTTCGAACTCAGTAAAGCTCGATTTGCATCATTATGTTAGATAAAAGGAATGTGAGAAGCTCCAATAGAAAAATGCTGGAAAGGAGAAATACTTGGGAGATGAACCTACTCCCATACAACAATTTGGATTTCTATAATAGAAGGTATCAAGCTGGAACAATCTAATTCAACGCCAAAGAATTTCCCGCCACTACCATATAATATTCATCTCTACTTGGTGATAAATAAAGCATCCATCCTTCTTTTGATCTCTCAGAGATTCTATAAAATAGACTTTCTTTTTTTGGTAAATGGTAGAGACTTTCATTAAACAAAATGGATTTACATCAAGAGCCATTTATCCAACAGAACTACCAACAAAACTACCAAATAACATAAGCTATCTATGAGCTATATCAAGAGGGTTAAACATGTGATTGACTATGATAGAATTTACAATTTTGTGAAAGAGTCGAGGGTAAACACAGGGCTTTGCTTTCACATCTGCAAAAATCTTCCGAACTATAGCCTCTGGAGATAAGCTTTGCCTTTGATAAATCCTTGCATTCATCTCACGCCATATGCAGTATATGTAGTGAGTCTATAGAAGTTTCAAACAAATTACATCGAGCTTCTTGCCCCGAAGAGAAGAAATCCAACAAAATTCCATATTCCAACTCACCAAATTACGGTGCAAGCCAACTCGAGCCAACAAACTTCTCCAAATTTCCTGGGTGATTGGACATTCAAAAAAGAGATGTTCGCGAGTTTCCCACTGTGTGTTGCAGAATTCGCATTCAACTGACGCAATCTGAATCCCCCATGTTGATAGTCGGTCCTTTGTAGCTAATCTATTATGAACACAGAGCCAACTGATGAAAGAAGATCGCGGAAGCTGTCCATCGAACCAAATCACATTACTCCATTCCAATGTTGGGCTTCTGACTCGTAAACACTTCTAGGCATTAGCAGTGGAGAACTGCCCAGATTTGTGGGGGGTCCATAAGACTGTATCATGGTTGGAAAGATCAAGAGCTGCAGCTAGGTCCCGGATCAAAGCGGCTTGTGGGTCCGAGCTCCGCGGTCAGTGCCATTGTCATTGCGAAAGAACTGCGCTAACTTTTGCATGTTCACTGAGGGTAGGGAAACATTGTAGTCCTCGACAACAAAATTTAATCAATGGGCCAACTGGTAACCGGGCATCATACCAAAAAGATATAGTAATACCTAAACCAACTCTGCAGCTAGTATAAGGGGAAATCAGTGCTCTCAGCTGCATTAGTTTCCTCCAGTTCCAGGAGCAGTCTCCAGGAATCCGTAAAGACCAAATACTGCGACCCTTTATAAGGTATTTAGTAGTCCAAGCCACCCAGAAAGACCCCGAACTCAGAAGAAGGGACCACAAATTCTTCAACACACATACCTTGTTCCACAAAGTTAGATCCCTGATGCCAAGTCCTCCCTCGCCTTTTGGAAGGCAGATGGTTTCCCAACTGACCTTGCCTTCACCGGCGTGTTTGTCAAGACCCTTCCACAGAAAAGATCGACATTTTTGTTTCACAAGTTTTATAACTTTTTTTGGGAGAATGAAGTGGCAACACCAGTAGTTGGCCATACTGAAGAGAACAGAGTTAGTCAATTGTACCCTACCTGCATAAGACAAGTGCTTCACAGACCAGCTCTTAATTCGTTTCACAATTCTCTCTGTTAGAGCCTCACAGTTCTTAGAAGAGAATTTCCTAGAGACAAGAGGAAGGCCCAGGTAACGCACAGGGAGAGTACCATGCTTAAATCCAGAACAAGTCATCAATTCAGAGATAGAATCCCCATTAATGCCTCCCATAAAAATCTCAAATTTGTCAGGGTTCAACTTCAGACCAGACCAATGATAAAAGGTATTCAACACATCAAGAATAGCAATGATGGACTCCTTTGAACCATTTGTGAATAAGAGTAAATCATCCGCAAAACATAGATGGATTAATTGGAGTGACTTACACCTAGGATGAAACCCGATTCTTCCTTTAGCTGCAGCCGAGTCATGAGGTGTGAGAACACCTCCATGGCAATGACAAATAGATATAGGGAGAGCGGGTCTCCTTGTCTCACTCCACGCTGACCGATTCTCGCATGAATTGTTAAGGATCGGGTAAGCCCAATATTTATACCTTCATATGTGTCGATTGGGTAAATGCGTCCATAGTGACTAGGGTGGATATCTCCTATCCGAAAACTAGCAATTCGTGCAGTTAATCCTCTGGGGCCCACCCCCAGCCACGGAGACAATCTACTCACCATGAGCTACGGATCAACTCGACTTCTTGATTTTCCTACATGGCGCGATTCTTGTTTGCGTATGATCAGCATCACCATGACCTGGGGCAGCGTGCAAAGCCTCCCAAGTGATCAAATCAGACATTGCATCCATCACAAATTCATTCAGTGACTCTGCTTCCCCCTTCTCATTTTTGGATCATGATCTAGATTAATGCATCTTCACTAACCATTCTCTTAATCTATGATTCAATTAATTATTCCTATATTTGTTTCATCACAAACATCCATGAAGTCTTCTTGTTAAGTCGATTAATATCAAATTATCAGTCTAAGTTCTTGCCAAATATATATTCTATTGTCAAGCACGCAGGTTATTCCTTTAACATCAACGCTAATTGACTTTCACGTATGTACGAAGCACGTGCAATAGATCAAACTTACTTCAGTTCTGGCAATGACTCCTGAAAGAGTTCATCTATAAAGCATGATAACAACAGATTCCATTTATTGAATCATTTTATTCCACTCATTTTTCTCTATCAGTAGTTACTCCTGTTGATTCATTATATATAAGGATTGTATGTACCTCGACAAATTGTTACCGCTAGCCAGCTTCATGGCAGCTCCTCCAGAGTACTGATCATATAATAACGCTATTTCACGCATTTATACTTTTCTAATTAAAAAAAAAACCTTAAACTTCTGAAAGATTACACCGAGGATCACACTCGCGAAGTACTCGGTTCTGGATGGTTTGGAGATGTAATATGGGCATCCTACGGTGGAGGTCCAGCAGTCGTGAAAATTTCAAAGGGAAAGGGTTTCTTATATGAAAAACAATTTGAGGTACTCAATATACCGTCTTGGTAAGTTCCGTAATATGTCATAACGGAATTACTAAGATAGACTTCATGCTGTTAACTTTATCCACTTGACAACGTACTATTGACTTAAAAATTAAAACATTTTTTTTAAAATAAAAGAAACCCCACGGGCTGGGACATCGGGGGGTAGGGTGCTCGGCGACCTCGGCGAGGGTCGCCAACAGCGTCTGGGCCACCAGTGACCTCGCTAGGGAGGAGGGGTCGCCGGAAGGGGGCCCCCACCCCCGGCAACGCCCAGCCAGTAAAGGGCTAGGTTTTTTTAATTTTTTTTTAAAAATTGTTTATTTTTAAAATGTTTTGGTTTTTTAGCCAGCCACGTGGTCGTGGATAAGGTTAACAGCGTAAAGTTCACGTGAACAATTTCGTTATGATTGGTTACAGAATGGACTAAAAGCGTCTAACGAATCAAACGTGTAGGACTGATTCGATATTTACGAAACTTATAGGACTAAAATTGCCTGAAGGCCAAACCTATATAACCATTTTTGTCTTTTTCCCCAATTAATTCCATAATTTGGATTAAATTTTGTAGAATAAGAAAGTTTCCATCGAAATGAGACACCCTAATCTCATGAAGCTCCGGGCCTATGGAGAAGACGAAGACATATATTACTTGGTAAACAAGCACGTGCCAGAGCGACTTGATGAAAAGTTCATGGGTAATTAAATAATTCCTAAGCATTTTTTCATTTAAATAATTGCTTTTGTCACAAGATACTAAACCAATCTTATGAACTGAATATTTCAGAATTTGATTGGGAGGAGACAGAACTTGGCCTATTTGTTTTGGGAGTTAAAATCACTTTGATTTTAACTTTAACTTTAACTCAACACGCTACACAACAAAAATACATATTTCCTAAGTCAAAATTTTTAACTTTAACTTTAACTCAATACACTATACAATCATTTGTCATTTTTCACAATCAAAATCAAAGTTACATTAACTCTGAAATCAAACGCACAGGTTCTGAAAGGTCTCGCCAATGCATTGAAGTGCCTCCATTGCAATCAATATGTGCATGGAGACGTGAAACCACAAAACGTATTACTCACTGACGTAAGATTATATTATATTATTTGGCCTAATTCACTTGAAATTTTTTTCCTTAAATATTAGCCATTTGTATAGCTTTCGCCTTTCTCCACTTCACTTTGTTGACCAAAGGAAATTGAAGCAAAATTAGGTGACTTTGGTAATCTGGCAAAGGAAGGTTCGTCCAATTATGTGCCTGTGTACGCCGAAGGATATGTTCCAAAAATTAAGTAGTAAACTTTTGTAACTTCTATTAGAATCTCATAGGCCATAATGCTATTAGTTAATACGAAAATGGAACTAAGAAAATATCAGTTTATTTTGATACCACGAATTATATTATCACTGAATGAAGCTTTCATTTGTAATTCCCAATAAAAAGAATGTATTTGAAGCGAAATACGACAATATTAGCTACACTTATTCAAAAATTTCATACATTGAAGGACAAACAGAGAATGTATTTGAAAGGAAATAGATTCATAATTGCTAAATCATGTTTTCTTCTATTTAAGGGGGAAAAAAAGAATATGGTTGATGTTCTTAACAAAGCATTCTTTTTTTTTCGGTGTGTACCATGGTATCCAAAAGCCCAATGGGTTCTGACTAATTCAATCGGGAGATCGAGCATTAAAGGTTATTCTCCTTCCCAACAAGTGCGCTTTCCGGGATTCGAACTTGTGTTCTCCTCCTTACAGGGATGACCTGCTTACCACTCAACCAACACTTTTATTGGTAACGAAGCATTCTTTTATCATGGAAGTTTACCCATTTCCATACATTAATTTGTAAATGTTTGTCAACTACAACATTGTTTACTAGTCAAAGTGTAATCGAGGTTTTCATAATCCTAACAGGTAAGCCATCAACCAAAACTGATATTTTTAGTTTTGGTGTGACAATGCTTCAATTGATCATGCTCGAGGAGGTGGTACAATTCTATGGGCGAGGAAGGAAGACTTTCTTGGATCAACAACAATCAAATAAAAGAAACGCGGTTAACAAGAACTTGATGAGATATCCGGATATAACTGAAAAGAGTAACAAAGCTTGCTCAAGATTGCACAAGGGAACATACAAATAGTCGTCCATCCATCCTTGAGGTGTGTAGAATGCTTGAGGAGTTTTAGTTGTTAGAATTGTCCGAAAGAAATAATGGATTTTGGAGGCAGTAGTAGGACGTAGTAGTGAGCCAGATGATTTGAGTCTTTCGTTTTGGTTGTGCGTGTGGTTAATGAAACCGGGCAAAAGAATAAATAAAAGGGCTCAACTCTGTTGCGCCTCCTGATTTGAAGCTTTCGTGGTTTGAGATAATAAGTTTTTGCTTTCGTGGCACACCCAACATCATACACTTCCAAATTTTTATGCAACTCTTCCATAGTTTTGCCAGTATCGAGTTTGATTATCATCGTGTGGGATTTGAAGAGTGGTGTTCTGAGGAGTCAAAAATTGCAAAGCCATTGGTTAGAGCTGAAAAGGCGCAAATGGAAACATATGATGAGATGTTCATGCTTCATGGATCGGTTCATAGGATCATGTCATGTGAAAGACTTAGCAACGTTATTTCATCTCGATTTTAGTACATTTATCCTAAAACTTCATTTCAATATTAACTCAAGGGAGTGAGAGACATTGCTCTAGCCAATTATCAAGGATGTCTTTGAAAAAATTTTCGACAAACAGAAAGAAAGAGTCAAATGACCATTCAATTCATTAGCCTATATAGGATCAGGGTTAGTTTAAATATGCCACTGAGTCCAATTGAAAGATAAAGATCGGCACAAACAAGAGGTTAACTCATATGATAATGGAATGTGCTCATCTCCTCGACGTCTTGGGTACATATCTAGGACATTAGCGGACATAGATCGTCAGTTGACCAGGCCGTGGATGGGATTGGGTTGGGATTTGTTGGATAAATTTTTAAATAAAATGGGCCTAAATTCAGACTCGAGCCCATATGCAACCCAAAAATTTAAGCCTATGGGTTATCGGGCCTTTGTCTTTTATAAACTTTTCTCATATTTTCCTTTCAACCGGTGTGGAACATTTTGTCATTTCACACTCCCCAATTTTTCTCCAACATCCCGCCCTCACGTGGTATCGTGTCGTCTTACACGAGCCACGTGACCTTAATCAATCGACGGGACCACACGACTTAATCACACCCGCCCTCACTTCGAGGCCCCGACATCGGACACAACAGGTGCCTGCTCGAGGCGTGCGTTACGCTTACACTCGAGCTTACGGGTCACATGGACCCGCGCATACATGCGCACCTCACTGCACGAAGCCGCCCTACACACCCAGGACTATAACCATGGGCTTTGATACCAGTTAGATAAATTTTCAAATAAAATGTGGGCCTAATTCGGACTCGAGCCCATATGCAACCCAAAAGTTTAAATCTATGGGTTGCTGGGCCTTTGTCTTTTATAAACTTTTCTCATATTTTCCTTTTAACCGGCGTGGGACATTTTGTCCTTTCACACTCCCCAATTTTTCTCCAACATCCCGCCCTCACGTGGTATCGTGTCGTCTTACACGAGCCACAGGACCTTAATCAATCGACGGGACCACACGACTTAATCACATCAGTTGGATAAATTTTTTAAATAAAATGGGCCTAAATTCAGACTCGAGCTCATATGCAACCAAAAAGTTTAAGCCTATGGGTTACTGGGCCTTTGTCTTTTATAAACTTTTCTCATATTTTCCTTTCAACCGGTGTTGGACATTTTGTCTTTTCACACTCCCCAATTTTTCTCCAACAGGATTTAAGATCAGGAGAAACTGATCGGCCTACCGAAAGAAAAATAGAGGGAGTCTCAAGACTGTCAACTCTTACTTCTCCACTTGTAGATTGAAAAGCATCCCCGGGATGTGCATTTAGCTGTGGTTTTCATAGAAAAGCAACTCTTTAATTGCCACAACAGTTAATTGTGCAAATTTGAATGGTATGGATATGATTCGAGTAATCCTATATTTAATCATCATGATCTTAATTACAATCTTAACAACAACAGATCCTTCTCCACTGACCTTACAGTGGCTTACCCAAGCCAAACACTGTCACACTCATCATTGAACATATGACATAGTCCACTAGTTTCAAGCTGATTTCTTATGGAGACGAACCAAATGGTCGATCCATGGCTCACCGCTGTAGCTTTGGACAGTTCTTAACTTCAGCACACAGTTCACAATTTCTTCAAAGTTTTCAGGACGACCTGGCGGTAAATCAACACATTCCATTGCAAGCCTTGTGAGAGTGCAACCATCGCGCTGGAAGAATCTTAACTAGGAGGAAAAGGGGTCGTGGGCAAGGAAGAAATTTGAATACTTCCAGGCTGTCTTTCTTCTAACCCGCACATTTCTTCTATCCCGCTCTCTTTGCAAATCATATTGTTCCAGAGCCCAAATATCAGCTGACATCTCACCGATTAATCTCTCTTCTCCTACCTCGTAGACTCTCTTTGCGATCAACCCGAGAAGTATACTGCCAAAAGCAAACATATCAACAAAACGCGTCAGATGGTCCTGCTGCATAAGTTTGCAAAGGCAATGCTATAGCAATCCATATAAATATATCTATATATAAATTTCGAAGATACGAAACATTCTGAAAACAGAAGCAATGACCCGCAAAGGAAGAAGCTCATACTGCCATGAAAAGGACCTGCATAACCATAGCTTCAACAGGGCAAATACCTCAAATATGGCAAATCTGTTCGATAGTGAAAGATGCCCCAGACAATCATACTAGTCTATCATTTTAAGGTTGTAGTCCTGCATAAGAGTCATCAGAAGTTCATTACATTAAATTATCAATATCATTACTGATTAATTCAAATAAGCAGATGATAGAATAACTGCATTAAGCACAATATGTCATGCATCTAAATTGTGAATGATGTACGGTGGATCCTGACAATGGAGATACTCGAGCAGACATGCCAGCTGAACTGAAATCTTGACACGGTCCAGCCATCCAAAATTATCTAAGATCAATGCCAGAAGAAAAAAAAACGATATTAGTCCTGGGAAAAAAAAAGAAGAGTAAAAAAAAATTGAGGGAATGTCAATTTAAGATAAAAACTGCTGCATCGGAAACACAATTAATTATAGTACAGAGCTCCAAATACTTTTCGACAAAAATAGATCTGAACCGCGAATAATTAAAGAGCGGAAACACCGTAAAGTTACTGGGCATGAGTACCTTTCTTTATGAGGTTATGGACTGTATCGGGTGTCTTAAGATCATAAACAACACTGAGATGGCCATCTTCGTCGCAAAACCCTACCAGCTTAGCCACTCCCTGGTGAGATATAACCTTGTGGTCCTGAAGGAGAGTTATCTCATCCTGCACCATTAATCCAATACACT
This sequence comes from Punica granatum, assembly GCF_007655135.1. NCBI lineage: Eukaryota > Viridiplantae > Streptophyta > Magnoliopsida > Myrtales > Lythraceae > Punica > Punica granatum. The sequence goes on along the minus strand of NC_045130.1, from coordinate 35,934,734 downwards.
ATCAAGCCAAACTAAATAATACACAAAAAAGCATGGATGATCAATTTATCATCATCCAACTGATTCAGTAGCAAAGGAGTATGATTAATATACTTTTATCCTCTGTCGATTGTAATCTTCTTCATCGATGTAACAGAACATGCGATAAATCTTAGGCCACAACCATAGTTTCACGGTGACCTCATGGGAATCGATCGTGTTGCTAGACCTGAGCTGTCCCCGATAGACTTGCCCAAACTGGGTATTCCCGATAAACCTCTCCTTGCTGAAACAATCCGTGAATTCCTCCAGGTCCTTGTAGGGATACTTTATCAAAGCAGGGCCAATTTCCACTGGCAGATCTTGGTTTATTAATAATTCTACATACCTTGGAGGACAAGAAGGGTTATTATTGCTTCCCCCAGCTTTCGGTTTGTTTTCATGATGTTTGTGTGGTCTTACCTAACCCGAAACTAACATCAGCAAATTGCTTTTCTAATATACTACTCCTCCACACGCGCAATTCGTGCGTGATTGCTCTCTACGAACTCAAGATTCTTATTTTAAAAATTATTTCGATTTTTTGACCATAATAAAATTTATGAGAGATAATGGAGGATATTTTTGAGCAGATAAAGTAGTATATATATATATATATTTATTATTTTCCTAGCAAATAGGATAGATAGATTTTAATAAAATTATAAGAAAACCGATGGCAGTTACATAGTATAAGATATATTCCATGAATTACAAAGATATATTTCCTAGATATCTCCGCTTTTCCCCTTTGGAAAAAAAAATAAATTTTTGTAGATAATTTTATCTCCATCCTAGAACCTAGGATTTACGAAATTTGAAAAGTTATTCACAGCCAATCACCTTGATCACCAAGATTCCGTGATATTTATCATCTAATATCCGGGCATCTGAAATTCACCTTCATTGTCATTGTAGTGTTTTGAGATTTCCTTGTGCCAATACGCAATAATTTGGCATACTTTATCAGCAAAAACAAATACATGGAATTAGATAAATGCTAAATTCATCTTATTAACATTAAAAGGTCCATATTTAAGCGAACAAGGCCTTCTTCTCCCTATTATAGGAGAAATTTTGGCAAATTTTCATTGCTACCGCTACCGCTTGGAAGGATCTTCCTTTTGCAAAAAATTCCAAATTTGTTCATTGTTGCAGGTCATGCACATCATCCATCAAATGGGTTCACTTCCCTATTTTTTTTTTTTCTCATATGCCCATCCAATTTATAAGATCTACTGAAGAGCTTTCCTTGCTTCCAGTTCTTTGAATCAATACTTAAAAATGGTTTTGGAGCGTTAGTTTCCAATTGTTACATGTAATAGCATCAAAAAGGAGAAGCATACCCCGAGACTTTGCCTGTTATAAATCGTTCAAGCTTGGGCTCAGAACTAATTTGGACACTTTGCCTCTGAAATTCTAAATCTTTTCCTATTGTGTTGAAATAAACGGCAATAAATAAAGGGTAATTAACATGGAAAGGCATGCTTGCGCTTTACCCAATTTCCCATATTAGCACGTGTTTTACATAATTGCAAAAAAAGACATGCGGTTTAGCTCTCTCAACATCTGATTTGGATTCAAAACAAATACAAATAATATTTCCGTAATGTTATTATGGGCTAACCCCGACGATCCAACTCCACCAATTTTCTCCGCTCCAAATAAGAGGGATTTTCAACAAGAAGTTCTGGCAGTTTTCTATAGTCCGATAAATGAAGACTGAAACCCCAATGGTTAGTATAAGTGGAAAGGATGTGCGTACATTTTGTGAGCAGTTCACAAGATCGTACGTTTGAATTTCTCCTTACGCGCGTAACCCTTAATGAGACCATCCTCACATGTGCTTGTACATGGATCAACCTTGATCTATAGGATTGTGGTATGTTCATGGATCCGAGGATAATAAACTCTTTATTATTGAAAAAAAAAAATGAAGACTGAGCTAGCATTCTGAAATGGAACCATGTTACCCTGCATCTTTCTAGTTTCTTTTCTTATATATGTAGGATTTCAGATTCATAGTACTCAACCCCGAGTCGAGTTAATTTTACTGGAGGAGTATTCCAATTCTATGAAAATCCAACTCGAGCCTTTCGATTGCTTGCGCATGTGCGACCTGCTCCGTGTTTGCCCACTTGATTGTCCTCAATCATCAAGTTGACTGCAAAGTGGACTTTGAGCAGTGCCTGCATATCGAGATGACCGGCAAAATTGCTTGTGAAATACAATATATCACCTCACCAGCTGCGTACCAACCTACAATAGTACTTAATACTTTGTGACGACAGGATGCTTCTCTCTATGTACCTAGTTGCATTATCTACTTAATTCTTAGCTAGAAAGGAAACCTTTGACTTGGAACGAAAATATGGATCTGAAATGAAACCAAAGTATCAATTCTATAGTCCCAGTTGAACGAGAGGAGATGGAATCCTAGCTCTATTCTCTAAATTGCACGTTACGGAAATTTGACTCTCTTTAATTTCAGTGTTGACTACATACATTTAAAACTTATCAATCGATATAATTATGGAGCACGGAGCTAACATATTGTTGAAGAAGAAAAGCTAAGGAAAATGTACAATATGATCACCATGACAATGCAATTGTTATATGGTTCAGCCCGAGAGATTTATTGGAATGAATTACGGGAAGTTCTATTTTTACTTCTGTAGGAAACTCAACTTTATAACCTTTTGGCAAGTCTATTATTCACATTCTGAAGTATCATACAAGTTGGTACTTTTTTATGTATCATACAAGTAAAATTATTAGTGCTTGTTAATGGTTTGACTTTCCATTTTGGCATAACGAAGATATAAGTATTTTCACAAAGTTGATATGGCATTATGTTATGTGCGGATCACCCATGAAGTCAATTATCCATAAGATAAATCAACTTGTACTTATTTTTTGTTTCTCTTAATAATCAGCAACTTGTTGACCCAGGATCAGGTCAACGTTATTAAAAGCAAGACCAACGTGCAATGACAGGTAATCTCTTTGTTTTAATGATTTTCAACCCAGAAACATGGATCTCACGAAATTACAAACAAATTCAAATTCAATTTGCTTTTAAAAAATTAATTTCTCACTCACACTTTTTTTTAATAAAGAGGCTCATAGTTTAGTATAAGAAAATGAAAATCTGAATAAAACTTTACAAATAATTCCACTAACGAAATCAAACAGAAACTTATTTGTTATCAAGAGAGAGCAGTGCCACTGTAATACACCTCTTTCTCACCTATGCATTGTCCCTTGATAAGATGATCTAAACACATATATTGAGAAATATATATTGACCTAAAACAAATTGTTTAATGGGGCAAATAATTGTTGGTGAAAGATGGAACAAATAATTTAAAGCGTTAATTTTGCCCAAAAAAAGAGATGTTTTAATCCTTCTTCCTTTTTATAGAAAAAAATGAACAAGTTAGCTTCCATAAGACAAATCTAACATTAATTAGACTAGAATGTTCGTATCATACATGAATGATATGAATATAGCATCATATCATTCACTCAAATCTAACATTAGACTAGGGCCGGTAGTATTTGACACGACATGATAACACGACATGGATTCGACACGAAGTTAAGCAGATTTGGGTTAAGGCTAAATGTGTTTCGTGTCTAAACCTGTCAAACCCGTTTTGACACGATAAATAATCGTGTTTAAACGGGTTTAACCATTGTAATCCGTTTAGACATGGTTAGACCAGTTTATATTATGCATTACCGTGTTAATAAATTTATTACACTTATTGTATCAATTTATAGAAGAATCTACACTAAAATCATTTAAATTCGTTTATATAAATCACTCATTTATGGTGTTTTTATCATGTCAATCGTGTAATAATGTGTAATTAAAGTTAATAGTGTCATATCATGTAGGTATAATTTATACCTAAAAGTAATAGTGTCGTGTCGTGTAGGTAAGCATAAATACACATTTAGACACGCTTAGTTAAACGGATTAGACGTATCATGTTCGTGTCAACTCGTAATTAAATGTGATGTGTTCGTGTTTGAAAATCTTGACACGTTTATTGAGCGTGTCATGTTCGTGTTTGAAAATCTTGATACGTTTATTAAACATGTCGTGTTCGTGTATAAAGCTTTCTGACACAAATCCATTTAGACACAACCCGTTTAAATACAACACAACACATATTGCCACCGTTACATTAGACTCGTAGATCTTTTTGTTGTAGTGATAGTGTGGTAAACATGGGCAGTCCAAGAATATTGGGATGGCTGCAGGAAACGGGTGCGCGGTCTGATCACACAGGCCTTTCTATTGTTCATATGGTTGTTGATCGATGAGGCCGCAAGCCAAGGCCTTTCCTTTATAACCCTCAATAGCTCCCACCGAGATTTCTTTCGCTAGTGCAAAAAACGTGTTCAGCTCAATTGGAATCAGCATGGTATCACATTATGTAATTGATTCAAAAGAAATACAAACTACCAGCGTTAGATAATAACATAATATTTGTAAATGCTATAAGTATATATAAACAAGTTAGAGTTGAATATGTAGGTCAATGATTCACCCAATAAAAAAAAAAGAATATATAGGTCAATGATTCACCCAATGAGAGGGAAAGGGTAACCTATATAGGAAGGTGGGGCTAATCTTATTGCTAATTTCAATTTATAGTAAATTCTGGCCAGGCTGGGGATCCAACAATTTTATATGACAAATGAAAATTTCCTAATATTGCAATAAAATATTTAATGATATTTGCTTAGAAGATTCTCACAACTTGCAAAGCAGAGCGGCAAAGACAATGGAGAAATTCCAGCACAAAATAATAATAGGAAAAAAAAATTGAGTTAGTGACAAGGCACCCCTACATGAATCAAATCTCTATCAAACAACTCCTTTAATTTAACGAGTAAATTGAGCAATCCTTCAGCGAAATAGATTTGGGTTCGTCTCCATATTTTTAATAGGATTGTATGAGATATATCCTCTGACCGATAAAAAACATAATTACGGTGTTATATCTTCCATAATACATGCTAGGAATAGCGAAATGTGGAAATTCGGTCACCCCATTGTAAGAGTACGTGGAGAATAATTAATCAAAGTTGAGGGATACATGTGAAATTTTAGCAGTTTAAGGGGTATGAGTGTAATTAAAGAATCCTTAAAACGTTCTATCAACGCGCCAAAACTGTTCCTCCTCCAAGCCAACGGGAAAACCGCACCGGGTGGTCTGGTGCTGATTAGCCTACTCAGATGAGCCTCCGCCACCATCCACCAGCTCAACAACCGGGCGGTGCCCGAGGTCGACCAGGTCACCAACAGCCTAGTTCTGCCGTGCCCGAACCACCCAAGCAAGGGGCCTACAACATAATCCTAGTCAATGATGTCCTCGCCGACCACCCTGCCCGCTGGTATCCTGAGGTCCGTGCAGTCTGTGCTGTCCTCCGTTCCGTTGGTGACCTCTGCCAGCCACCCTCGTCAATGCAATGGCGTCCCCACTACGACGTCCTCGATTGGCTTGCCCTGTTCTTCGGGTTCCAGAGGGACAACGTGCGGAACCAGCGGGAGCACCTTGTCCTCCACTTGTCGAACCAGCATATGTGCCTATCAGACGCGCTCGAGGTCCTCGATCCAGCTGTCCTCAGAAGCTTCCGGAAGAAGCTGCTGAAGAACTACGCCGACTGGTGCTCCTACTTGGGCCGGACCTCAAGCATCTGGATCTCCGAGACGCGGGAGTCCGTGAATGATCTGAGGCGAGAGATTCTCTATGTCTCACTCTGGCTCTTAATCTGGGGTGAGTCCGCGAACCTGAGGTTCATGCCGGAGTGCATCTGCTACATTTTCCACCACATGGCTGATGAATTGAACAAGATCCTTGAAGGCTGCCTCGACCCGGACACGGCCAGGCCCGTGCTTCCTGCATCCTATGGTGGTGAGTACGCTTTCTTGGACAACATCGTGAGACCCATCTATCAGACGATTCGGAAGGAGGTGGAGTCCAGCAAAAATGGTACTGCTCCACATCGCTCGTGGAGGAACTATGACGATATCAATGAGTATTTTTGGACCGAGAGATGCTTAGAGAGGCTGGGGTGGCCCATTAAGCTCGGAAGCAACTTCTTTGTGCATGAAAGGATCGGTAATAAGGTTGGCAAGACCGGGTTTATTGAGCAGAGGTCATTCTGGAACCTCTTCCACAGCTTCAATCGACTGTGGATAATGCTGATCTTATTCCTCCAAGCTGCAATTATAATAGCTTGGGAAAGGAAAAAGTCCCCTTGGGAGGCTTTGGAGAACCGAGACGTGCAAGCCCGGGTTTTGACCATTTTCATCACGTGGAGCGGGTTGCAGTTCTTGCAGTCCCTGCTCAGTTTGGGGATGCAGCATACGCTGATCACTAGGGAGACCAAGTTGCTGGGAATGAGGATGGTGATGAAGGTTGCAGTCTCGGGCGTGTGGATGGTCATTTTTGGGGCACTTTATGGCCGGATTTGGTCACAGAAGGCAGCCGATGGGCAGTGGTCAGGGGCAGCGAGCCATAGAAAGGTCATTTTCCTTGAAGCTGCCCTTGTGTTTGTCCTCCCAGAGTTGTTGGGTTTAGTTCTATTCGTAGTCCCGTGGATCCAAAACTTCCTGGAGGAAAGCAATTGGAAAGTCATTCAGAGTCTCGCATGGTGGTCCCAGGGTCGGACTTTTGTCGGTCGAGGCATAAGGGAAGGCTTGGTCGATAACCTGAAATATACTCTCTTTTGGCTGGTGGTTTTAATTACTAAATTTTCTTTCAGCTACTTTCTGCAAATTAAGCCCATGATTGAACCGACGCGACAGCTTTTGCATCTCCGGGACGTTGACTACTGGTGGCATCAGCTCTTCAGCGACAGCAACAGGTTTGCGGTTGGGCTCCTTTGGGCCCCTGTCGTGTTGATTTACCTTATGGATATGCAGATTTGGTACTCGATCTACTCATCTTTTGTTGGAGCCCTAGTCGGGCTGTTGGATCACTTGGGAGAGATCCGAGACATCCGACAGTTGAGGCTGCGATTTCAGTTCTTTGTGATGGCCGTCCACTTTAATCTGATGGCAGAAGAGAAGCCTCTGAACATGAGGAGAAGTAGGTTTCATGATTTTGTCGACCGACTTAAGCTGAGGTACGGCCTCGGAAGGCCTTACAAGAAGCTTGAACCCAAGCAGGCAGAGACTCAAAAATTTGCTTTACTATGGAATGAGATCATCAAAAACTTCCGGGAGGAGGACATTTTATCGGACCATGAGGTTGAGCTATTGGAGCTCTTGGAGCTGGATCCTTCTTGGGAAGTTCGGGTCATCCGATGGCCCTGTTTTCTCCTTGGCAACGAGCTGCAGATCGCACTGAGCCAGGCTAAGTTTCTAGTGGACGCTCCCGATCGGTGGCTCTGGTACAAGATTAGCAAGCACGAGTACAGGCGATGCGCTGTGATTGAAGCCTATGACAGCATCAAGTGCCTGATGCACCAGATTATCCGGGTTCAAACTGAGGAGCACTCCATTGTGACAAGTCTGTTTAATATGATCGACCGGTCGATCGACATTGAGAAGTTCACCAAGTCGTTCAAAATCACTGCTCTGCCTAAAATTCATGAGAAGTTAACAAAGCTCATGGAACAAGTGATCTCACCCAAGAAAGATCTGAACAAAGTGGTGAATGCGCTTCAGGCCCTTTACGAGGCTGTAATCAGAGACTTTCTCAAGGAGGATCGGAACAGTGAGAGGCTGAAGGATGACGGTCTAATGCCGCAAGACTCATCTTTGAGAGCAGGATTGCTATTTCAGGAATGTGTCGTAATTCCTGATCAAAAGGATGAGAAGTTCTACAGGCAAGCTCGCCGCTTGCACATCATTCTCTCCTGTCAAAGCTCCATGCATGATGTACTTAAGAGCCTTGAAGCGAAGCAGAGAATTGCCTTCTTCAGCAACTCACTGTTCATGAACATGCCCCGGTCTCCCCAAGTCGAGAAGATGAAGTCGTTCAGCGTGCTGACCCCATACTACAAGGAGGACGTGCTGTACAGTGAAGACCAGATCAACAAGAAGAATGAGGATGGGATTTCCATCCTGTATTACTTGAAGACGATATATCCCGAGGAGTGGAAGAACTTCAAGCAGAGGATGCGACGGGAAGGGATGGCGGATGATAGCGAGCTAGAAACCACAAAGTCGAGAGATGTCAGGCTTTGGGTGTCTTACAGAGGGCAGACTCTCGCTCGTACAGTACGAGGAATGATGTATTATTATCGGGCCCTCAAGATGCTAGCTTTTCTTGATTCTGCTTCCGAGACAGACATCCAGAGAGGGATGGAAATGGGTCCACTGAGTCAAAATGGAAGTCCTTCCTTGGAAGATGTGAACGAAGCAAATGATTCGAATAGTTCGTTGTTCAAAGGGCACGAGGATCGAATTGCCTCAATGAAGTTTACTTATGTCGTTGCCTGCCAACTTTACGGGGCACAGAAGGTCGACAAAGATGCTGCTGAAAGGGCCAAGGCTAATGATATTCTAAATCTGTTGAAAAGCTATGAGGCCCTTCGAGTTGCTTATGTTGATGAAGTCTCCCGTGGGAGCGGTGAGAAAGAGTACTACTCTGTCCTGGTGAAGTATGATCGCAAGCTGGAGAAGGAAGTAGAAATATACCGCGTCAGGTTGCCCGGTCCTTTAAAGCTTGGAGAGGGAAAGCCAGAGAACCAGAACCACGCCATGATCTTTACTCGAGGGGATGCAGTCCAGACGATCGACATGAACCAGGACAACTACTACGAGGAGGCTCTCAAGATGCGGAATCTCTTGGAAGAATATGATAACTACTATGGGATTCGCAAGCCCACTATCCTCGGGGTAAGGGAACATATCTTTACAGGATCAGTTTCTTCGCTTGCTTGGTTCATGTCAGCACAAGAAACGAGCTTCGTCACCTTGGGGCAGCGGGTACTTGCAAACCCGCTAAAGATCCGAATGCACTACGGACATCCTGATGTTTTTGACCGATTCTGGTTCATGAGTCGGGGAGGGATCAGCAAAGCCTCCCGAGTGATCAATATAAGTGAGGACATTTTCGCAGGGTTTAACTGCACGCTCAGAGGAGGAAACGTGACCCACCACGAATATATTCAAGTGGGTAAGGGAAGGGATGTTGGGTTGAACCAGATATCCATGTTCGAAGCTAAGGTCGCGAGTGGGAACGGCGAGCAAGTGCTCAGCAGAGATGTCTACAGGTTAGGCCATCGACTGGACTTCTTTCGGATGCTATCCCTTTTTTACACAACCGTTGGGTTCTTCTTCAACACGATGATGGTCATTCTGACAGTGTACGGGTTCTTGTGGGGTAGACTATATCTTGCTCTCAGTGGAGTCGAGAGCACAGCTTTGAGCAGCAATGAAAATGGAAGCCTAGACAACAAAGCGCTTGGTACTATTCTGAACCAGCAGTTCCTGATCCAGCTCGGTTTGTTCACGGCTCTCCCAATGATAATCGAGAACTCGCTCGAGATGGGATTCCTCCAAGCCATCTGGGACTTCCTATCGATGCAGCTCCAGTTGTCCTCGGTCTTCTACACTTTCTCCATGGGTACCCGGGCCCACTTCTTCGGCCGAACTGTCCTCCATGGTGGGGCCAAATATAGGGAAACAGGACGTGGCTTTGTGGTTGAGCACAAGAGCTTCGCCGAGAACTACCGCCTGTATGCACGAAGCCATTTCATAAAAGGGATTGAGCTTGGCCTTATCCTCACGGTCTATGCAGCCTACAGCCCAATCGCTAAGAGCACATTCACTTACCTCGCCATGACAATCTCAAGCTGGTTCCTCATCGTGTCTTGGATCATGGGCCCCTTTGTGTTCAACCCTTCGGGCTTCGACTGGTTGAAGACTGTGAATGACTTCGAGAACTTCATGAATTGGATATGGTTCCATGGACGGCTCTTCGCAACAGCTGAACAGAGCTGGGAGACATGGTGGTACGAGGAGCAGGCGCACTTGAGGACAACAGGCCTGTGGGGAAAGGTCCTGGAGATAATCCTCGACCTTCGATTCTTCTTTTTCCAATATGCTATTGTGTACCGACTTAAGATCGCCGATGGAAGTACCAGCATTTTGGTCTACCTGCTGTCGTGGATTTACGTGTTTTTGGCTTTCGGGACGTACAAGATTATCTCGTATGCTCGAGATAAGTACTCTGCGAAGGAGCACATTTACTACCGGCTGGTTCAGTTCCTAATCATCACGCTCGGCATTATCACAATAATTCTTCTTTCAGAGTTCACGAAGTTCGAGTTCTCAGACATATTCACGAGTCTCTTGGCATTCGTCCCCACAGGGTGGGGCCTCATATTGATTGCACAAGTTTTTCGGCCATTCCTGCAGAGGGTTATGTTATGGGACAGTGTTGTTTCCATGGCTCGGCTTTACGACATGATGCTTGGAGTGATAGTCATGGCCCCAGTGGCAGTGCTATCATGGGCCCCTGGGTTCCAGTCGATGCAGACGAGGATTCTGTTCAATGAAGCGTTTACCCGCGGGCTGAGAATATCTCAGATTGTCCAGGGCAAAAAGCCGAAGCAGAAAGTCAAAGAGCCGAACAAGAAAGTGAAAGAGTGATGCTGGAGGTATAAAAGCTAATCGGAATCCGACTAGATAGCTGCATTTTCCGGTGCTTAAGTGAACATTTGCTGTCAATTTGGAATTGATTGTCCAGATGGTTCTTGTAGCCGGTGGTTCGATATGAGGCCTTTGTCAGCAGTTGTTTGGTGCTCTAGAAGTAAACCAATGTTACCAACGAGCTTGCCGTGTCCTTTATACTGGTTCGTCGGAATTGGAGCTGGATGGTTGTTGCCTTCACCGGTAATTCTTCCAAATTTAGATCAGACGACTCGATAGGAAAGCAATTAATGTATAACTCTAGGATCAACTGAAAGGGGATAAACAGAAGATGTCTCTATACGTTTGCAGATCGGTTTTGGCTCAGTTCTGGATGTCGTGTTGCATATTGCAGTAACCAAAATATTACCATGGTGTGGACGGTATAAAAAATTCCATGATCTGAGTTTCGACTGGTAAGATATACTGTCAATTTTCAAAGGAGCCACGTAACAGCAACTTACGCTCGAGTCCTGAGGACAATGGACATTTTCCCATTGGAAATTAATATTCACTCAATTGCATCTTTTTTCACATTATATAATGTGCAAACTTCGAGCTCAACTCGATGCAATATTTCAGCCTTCCTGCATATTTAAAACATGGCATGACAGATCTTAGGCCTTAATGATCAGTGCTCTGTTCGTCCTTTCATTTTGCTATTCTTCTTGGCTCCTCCAGTATAAATCGGACATGCTTGCTGCCAACCACATTACTTGAAGATGGTATGTCACCATGCCATTTCTGAACTCGAAATATTATGTCACCCACCCTGCTTAGATTCTTCTCATTCCCGGTCTGAGTCTTTACCTGAGTTTCATAAGATTAGTCGATATTGCGGATCCAACCGTTTCTACTGAAGTTAAATAACATGGCCTATATTAGCCTCGGACGTGAGTTATAACCCGGCACTAGTCTCACAAATAACTGAAATTGATACAATTCCTCGTCTAGTGAAATATTAAAAAGTGAAAGTGAGAGGACATTCTACCTTCCTCATTTTGGCTCCCTAAGATTGTCTAATAAATTACGTCGCGCGGAAAAAAAATATTAGGCGAAACTGATACACCAATGAAGAATATGCAAGTTCCAATCATATGTAAGCCATAATATAAAAGAAATAGGTACCACTGTCTTGTTTGCTTTTACAACATGATTTTAACTCTACTCCACTTATTTTCAATTCAACAACATAATTATTATTTTCTATTTTTTCTTCAATTTTTTTAACCATTCAATTCAATTTTTAATACTAAATTCTCTCAATTATTTATTATTTTTTTTCACAATTTAACAACACAATCATTACTTTCTCTCAACTATTCATTACTTTTTTCACAATTCAATAGTACGATCATTACTTTCTCTAAACCATTAATTACTTTTTCACATTTTTTCTCATAATTCGACAATACAATCATTACAAGCCAATTAAAATTAAAACTCAACTCTACTAAACTGTAAAACCAAACACAACATTAACGTTGGACTCGAGTAGCTCCGTGGAAAGTAACTGATAACACAATTAAGTAATAAGAGGACTTGATTTGGAGTTTTTTTTTTAAAAAAAAAGGGTATTTTGGGATGTTATTAAATGGGCATAATACTACACAAAAGCCCAAGCCCACGGGCCCACGTGGGGGCCCATCTCCTGAAAATCTCGGCGCCAATGCTAAAAGCTCTTCGCGCCAACCACCGGTTCCCGCCACCCAAATTCAACCCAACGTGCCACCGCGCCTTCCTCTTCCTCCTCTCTTTATAACCCTTATCTTCCCTCCCAGATCCAAATCCCCACACTTTGATCCCAATTCCCTCTGAAACCCTAATTCCATCTCGCTCTCTCCCTTCTCAACTCCTTCAGTCCTAGCAATCATGGTGGTCTCACTCCGCCCCGGCAAGTTCTACGGCAGCAGCCTCCCCCGCCCTCGTTTTGTGAAGCACAACTCCGAGCGCGTTGACCCTCCCGTGCCCGTCCTCGATCCTCTCCTCTCGTGGGCGGCCGAGGCCCACTGGTCCATGGGCGGCCTCAGCTTCAACCGCCTCCGCCTCCAGGGCCGCATCGAGGGCAATGTCAAGAGGCTCCGAGAGCATCGCGAGCGGGAGATCAGGAAGCAGGCGAAGCTGCCCGTGTCCCCGAAGGGTGAGGGAGGAAAGGGGAGCTCCGGGAAGAAGAGGGTGGCGGACTCCCCTTCACCCCCGCCGGCCCCGATCGCTGCCAAGAGAAGGAGGAGGTACATGGCTTTGATTGATGAGGATGAAGAGAGTGAAGAAGAGGAGGTTGAGGAGAAAGTGGTGGTGGAGGATGACGAGGATGAGGATAATGACAGCGATGAAGAGGAAGCGGATGAGGAGGAGGAACCGGTTGTTCGGGTGGTTAACAAGAAGCCTGCCCGGAAGCTGTATGAGGAGTTCAATAGGGTCGCGGACAAGAGGCGATCAGAGGGCAGCAACAGGGCTGGTGGTGATGAGGTGATGAAGGTGGTTGCTGAATTGAACAGGGAACATCCAGAGAGGAACGAGACCGAGGGCAGTCCGAATAAGGGAAAGAAGGTCAGGCAGAGAAGCGGTTCGAGCAGCGGGACTAGGACCTCGCCAAGGTTAGCGAAGGCAGTGGAGATGAGTCTGAGCCCGAGATCTGGGTCTTCTCGGAGATTAGTGAAACGTGGGTACGCTCATTGACGGAGTATGCGTTAGAATATATCATCTGTTGTGGTCCTGATTGAACAATTAGTACAGTTGTTTGACAGCGTTTTCATTCTCTTTTAAATTTTAATTTATTTATTTTTAATTTCTTGTCAATTTCTCTCTAATTTTCTGTTAGCTATCGAGTTACTGAGTCGAAGATCGGAAAATTTGCAATGTCACTGTCGAAGTGACATTGCTGCTTCAACAGTTCGGGATCGATTAACGAACATCTTTTACACGCACACACGCACACGCACTAATGACATCAACACCCTTATTACAATCTTATGAGGGTTGCCTGTATACCACCCGTATGTATCGATCTTTGACTTTCATCTATCAAACTACCCCAAAAACACAGCAGGAAAGCTCATATATCCCCTAGGCCAAAAGAATAGTGCTGAAAGAATTTTAGAGCTTTAGTCTCCTCCTGAAACACAGTTCTCTCAAACTTCCCTTTAGTTGTTGACTCGTCCCCCGAATTGCAGCCAATCTGCAAGAGTGTTCTGTTATAAGCTGATAAGTCGAGGGCCTCTCCCACGGCATGATCCCAAAATCGTCGTTGTACTCTTCCATCCCCCCAACGAGGAACTGCCACACAAAAGAGCCCGCCCCAGCCCCATGTTTCTGGGCAGATGCGTAAATGTCATCGAAGATGGTCTTGAAGAACCTGTTTCTCTGCGATGACCGGAAGTTTGGGTTCAGATTTGAGTACCCAAACTCAGTGAACATCACGGGCTTCTTCAGTTGCTTGTCCCCGTCCTCGATATGGGAGCGACCCCACTTTGAGACGTATTTCAGTTTGTCCTCGAATTCTTGCTCATGAAACCTACCCAAGCAAAGGCAAGCATTTCATAGTAAGCAATGATGCAATTATATCCAGTTGTTGCTTACTTTACGATAACCTTTGACTTACCAGTGATCGGGGTAGATGTGAGCAGAAGCAAAGTCGATTGTCTCCAGGTTGGAGTTACGAACAAAATCTGACCCAAGAAGCGCGGCCCAATCCCCTGGGTTCACAGTTAAACTCTTTGGATTTTTTGGACCATAGAAGCCTTCGAGCCCCACGGTCAGTAGATGGTTCTTGTCAATCGATTTAACATAGGCTGACATTTCTTCTATCCAATCCTGCAATTAAATGCACATTGAACAGTCAATCTATTTGGCAACAGCAGTACTTTAGAGAATATGCTCAACCAAAAGGTCAGATTGATGCCACAGAGCCATATCATCCTGCGAGGTTCAAAGATCAGATGTACAAACATTTGCATGGCAAGTAAATCTCAAGTGAAGAGTACGTAAAGCACGATTCATCCTGCTGGTCTCAATACTGGGCAGTCATATGCAAGTTCTTTGAGCACCAGTAAGACAAATTCTGTGACAGAACTTTCACAAAATTCGAGTACGTAAAAATCCATAAAACAGTCTTTGGGTGAATCAGGAACGTCCATGCACCGAGATATTTAAAGACTGCCTGAGTAATATGATTCAGTATCAAATAAGGAGCAATTCGTGAAGGGCTACAAAGTTCCAATTACTTACTTGGAGAGTGTCACCTGATGGATCTGTCATGCAACGAGGTTCATTTATCAACTCCCATGCAAAGATGGCTGGATCATCCCTGTATTCGATCCCAGTGATTGTATTCTTCCTCGTCAATACCGCCTAGGGACAACAACAGCACAATCTCAAAACTCTGATGTGATCCAGAAAACTCTAGTGAAAGAATAACCAATATCAAAGTCCATAGTTCACAGAGCAGGTTCTAAAAGATTTGTAGCAAGGGGCAAAGTAACGATACATGACTTTTTGTTTAGTAGATTAGTTAATGCTTCCATTTATACACCAAGACTTTGTGGCCAAAGCCAAAACCCAAAACTGGAAAAGAGAAAATTTCTTCCACGGAGAATTTTGGATTTAGGATCATAAAGACAACTCTAAATCAAAATTGTCCAAACTCCAAAGCACTATTATCGCACTTCTGGGAATTAAGAAAATCCTTATTTCCCAGTGAAAAGCAAGAGGGCATCAACCACCACCACCACCGTATAGGCGGTTAGATGGATAGGATGAATTAAATAGCTCTCACTTCAGATACCAAAGCAGCGTTAAGATTTCGCTAGGAAATTGGACGAATAAAATATATAAAGAAATGCTGTTTGACAGGAGGGTCCGATACCTTAACAAAACTCTTAAAATATTTGCGGATGGAAGGATCAAAGAAGAAGGAATCATTTGAAGAGCTTAAGCCAATTCCTTCCTCCCATGCCCACTTGACATATTGAGTCTTCCCACCAAAGGCTTGCAAGTTATTGACCAAGCTCAGAAGCAATCTAATTCCATGTTCTCTAGCTTCTGCAATCACATGATCCAGGGCCTGCCACATTCATGTAAATACGATTATTTTATTTGGGGTAAATTTTAATTTGACAGTATCAAGCAAAGAGAAACCTTAAACACGGCTATTGATTGGGTAAATTCTTGGAACTGCCTTAAATGAGAAAGGGACTTAAGGATGACAGTACCAATAATTAAGATGGCCCTGTACTTAACACCAGCTTCGGACTACATTTAAATATCCAACAAGCCTTTATTCTGTCCGGCATGTGTTCCAACATATCGTTAACGATGTCAAACTAGTAGCATTGTTTTGTTTCTGACAGCTCGAGTATATTAGAACATGAACAAAATCAAAAGAACACTAGCGCCTAGCGGATGCTTCCCTATGGCATGTGGTAATTTCGTCTCTGCTGACAACAGAGTTAAAAAAAAACCAATTACAGCAAGTTCCAATGATCCTTCCTTAACGAGGTTTAGGTCAGATCTTCCATGGCAGCTTCTTTGTCATCTACTAACCAAACGAGTGACTAATATCAATTCAGCATTCATCGCTGTAACCCACCCACCTAGTACCTAACTTCACCCCTGCAGCTTAAGCTGATCATTCTTCCACTCAATTCATTTCAACCTAATGCCAACTCAAAAATTTGCCCCCCGGACAAGGTCCACTAAACTGCTCATGCACATAAACATGAATAAAAATACAGCAAATGCGTAACCGGCTATTTTACCTGGAAAACTCGTTCATCGAACTGACCCGGTGAAACCTGCAGGGCATTGTAGCCGCCGTCGTTGAATGCCCAGGTCCGGCACACGGTGAGGCCCATCTTCGCCCCAGCCTGAAGCATTGCCCGAACCCTAGGCCTAGAATACTCGTCTACCGCCTGGTCCATCAACCAGTAAGAATTCCACCCGTTCACGTAGAGAACTCCACCGTCCACCACGAAATGAGTCCCATTCCTCCGAACAAAGTCCACCCTTCTCAGGGGTTTAGGGATTTCCAGCTCCACCCTCAGGTCACCAAAGGACATGTAGAGGAACGCCACGCACGAAGCAAACCCCAGAATTGGGTACAGCAGCCCGTTTCCCGCCACCATTGCCAGGGAAACAGCCCACGAGATGATGGCAATCGAGCAAAATTCAGACGACGGCAAGAATCCTTATATACCGTTTTGGATTTACACGTGTATGCCAAACCCCAAAGACCTGATCTTGATGAAGCAAATGCGGAAGTAACCTACTATATGACCCGCCAAGATCGGTCTTTTCTCTGATGGGTTCCCCAAAAGTACGATGAAACTTGAATGGAAGCTTAGAGGGACCAGTGGCTCATGCGGGAACGTGCATAAACAGAGTGGAGAAGACAATGCATGTCTCGGCAGAAACAAGAACCCTCGGTTTCGAGAATTTATATTTGGCAGATGGTTGGGGGGTCTAATCCGGCAGATCTGAGTCAAGAATTCAGGGGAGGGGTGAAGGGGAGAGGTTGCGGGGAAGTCAAGTGAGGTAGCATGTAGTGTCGGAGAATTTGGTTGGAATTCTGAGCGGTCGAGGAAGAAGATGATTGAGCTGGGTCACCTGTTTGCCTCCCTCTCTGGTCTTCCCTTTCCTCCTTTTTCACTTTTTCTCGAGGAAATTTATTACTTCGGTACTCGATCAATGCGCGTATGAGAGAGAGAGAGATAGAGAGAATTGGAACAGAGGAGGCCTCGTTCGTTCAACACCTGACCTGCCAAAACATTGGGGGCCACTGCTTCATGCCATGGCCCCTCTCACGATTTCCCTGTTCGTTCCCCACCATATGGCAACTGGTTTTAATTTTGTGTTAATTCTATATCGATCCGACCCGTACGTCGAGCTAACTCCCAAGATAAATAAAACATTACCAGTCCGGTACGTATCAAGAATCTTCTAAGTAGATACTGTCATTATTCTCATCCAAACATTTAAAGTATTTTAAACTATTTGGCTTTTAAAGTATTTGACTTATTATTCGTTGGTATTTTTTTTAGTGTGCATCATAGAATTCAAAAACTCATTATGCCTCGGCTAGACGTTCGAGTCGGGTCTGTCCATTAAAGAATAAATTCTTATGGTATGAATTTTACATATTTATAAAACTTGAACTCAATATTTCGTTTAAAGAGAATAAGTATAGCACGGCTGGAATCAATTCATGCTGGTGTATTTGCATTTTTTTTTTCAATGTGAATCATAATATTCAGAAGTCTAATTGGGTCCCGAGTCAGATCGGCCTACTGAGGTATAAAACTCTCCCAACGTGGATTTTCTGCAATCATAAAGACTCAAATCCAAGACCGCTTGGAGCGGAACAAGTACCGAACCGCTTCAACAAACTTACCTTGGTTCTTATAATTGACATGCAAGTTCTTATAAATATTAAATTGTCATAACCTTCTGGTTCTCCCCTTCTTTAGATTTTACGTCGCTTTACAGTCATGTATGTACCACGTGACGACTGCCAAACTTCATGTTGAAGTATTTTGAGTGCCCAATCCGTGGTTTCATTTTATGACAGACTCTTCATGTGACCCAATTCCCTCCTTTCCTTTGATAAGTAGCTCTTTAAACTTACGAATTAAAGTATACTTGCATGGAAGACATACGAGTCTTGAAATTATGACCATATTGAAAGGAAGAAGGCATAAGAGTTTTGGGACATTCATTTTGTTATATCGCACAATCTTCACATATCTACTAACGTTATCGTCGAAAAACAAGGCAGTTATCATGAACAATCGAAAAGGTTGATCAACGTTGGACTTCTCAACACAGGCAGTAAGGCACGTACAACATTGTTCTAGTGGGTTATGACATAAGCCGATAATAATACCCGAGAGAGAATTAATCTTGACTAATAGGTTATGGATATTTCGTAATTTGGTAAATAAAAATTATTTTCTTCTTTGGAGATTTTCAATTTCCTCGGGTGCCGTTCACACAGGAAAAGTTAAAAAAGGCTGCAGTTTCTGGACTAAACAATTGTCGGCAAGGGCGTTAACATATATGAGAGCTGCAGTCACATCCAACCCACCATTTTTTATTTCAAACCGTGAATAATATACGTTGCTCACTTTTGGCTAAATTCCGATGTTTAATCTTTACTAATTATTAATGACTAATCCATTGAATGATTTGATTTTGCAAGTTAATGCTGATTATCCACTAAACCTAATTAATCAATCAAACCATAGATGAATTTTAGTGTGGCAAAATAAAAAGAGAGAGAATCAAATCATAGATGACACGTTATCACTATGCAATAATTTGAAATTAGACCATCTTGATCTTGAAAATGGAAAGTTGTGAATCGAATTCGGATTTACACTCTCGTTTCTTCTTACTATGGGTGGCAAATGTGCAATATCATGCTAAAGAGTACCATTTCCATACATTTTTTCGTACATATATGACTAGATTTTTAATCGAAGAGGAAAAAGATGTGTAGTCCCTTTTGTACGCACTGTCATTTGAAATTAAAGGATGGAATGTTTAATTACGCGCAATTAGAATTCCTGAAATCAACAACTTAAGTGCTTCTTATAAAGCGGGAAGCAATTAAAAAAGGATTGTTAGGTTGGATGGAAGAAAAAAGAGGTTAAGAATAGTGTTCTCCACGACAATGATACGGGTGATTAATTAATTAATAGGGTCCTAAATCACTAGCTGGGTCCATGTGAGAAAATTCTCCCAATAAAAATAGGTGTTGCAGGGGCACAAAGCCTGCCTTCCATAAGCCCGACTGGCAACTATTATAGTCCATAATCCAACAGGTCCATTTGTAAATGTTATAATCCTACGAGGCAAAGGAGAAATGGTCTGCCCCTCCTTTATCCCCATTCCATGAGTTTATATAAAGTAAAGTCACTATTCAGAAAAAAGGTAAGATGCGATATCCTAGACAAATTATTTTTACCTCACCATATATTCGAAAACTGACTTAATCATTGGATGAGGAATCCGAAAACACCTCCCGGCCTCCCTACCTTGCGGGCACCCGGAGCCAGAGTTACTTGTGGACACAACACGACACCTGAGAAGATCGTGGACTTTCTCACCAACAGGTGCTATGAGTCTACTTATGATATGATGATTATTTATGATAATGATAATTACATGGGAACTTCTGCTTAAGGATATGTGTAGCCCTTTTTCAGTAGGCAATCATCTCGATACTTTCTCGGGGGAATAATAAGAGATTCTATAAAACTTTTATTTTTTGGGAAAATCTTACATGATTATAAAAAAACATCACGATGATGAAATGAGAACGCTGTCCCAATAACAATTATACAAATTAACTGAAAAATTAACGGTAGATTGCTCACGTGATTAATATTCATTCCTTCTTCTATTTCTGCTCAGATCTGTAAAGTAAAATTCATGCGTAAAAGATAAAATAAAATAGCAACCAAAACATTTAAATAAATATATATATATATATATAGAAATATACAAACTGATACAGCAAAAGCAGAGAAAGGTAGCATGTAAACATGCTCTTCGAAAACTCCATGGTGCTGACCACGTAAAGAATAATTCTCCTTATCAGTAAAATTCCATCCTGCATGCTGTCGTCATGATTTCATTTTATTTTCTTTTTATTCAGCCAAAAAAAAAATTCATTTCATTAATTGCCCCGTAATGATACTTAATATACATGAAATGATTTCTTCTGAAAAGATTAATTAGTTATAATTATCAAATAGAAAGTAAAGAAAGACATCATCGAGCCCTTTAGTGATAGATGCTAGCTATTTCTCATGGGACATTTTACTACTACATCATCGTAGGTATCGTTGCTTACTAATTGCACGATGTTGTTTGATTCTTGTTGTGAAATTTTGTAGGACCAAAATTTTGTAGTAGTTGAAAGCGTCTGATTTATGTGCTTTGGATCAATCATGAATTGAATTTCCGATATAGACGTTGTGAATCATAATTATCATATTGAATATGAGATCTATTCCTTTGTGGAAAGAGAGATAACAGTTCGCCTATCTCCGTCAGTCATTCTCTCATCGGCTTGCAGAAATGACTTGAAATAATTGAAGCTCATACTCCAAGCAAATTTGGTTGTCTGCGGTTGTTCATTGAACGTGCTTGTAAACTTCGAACTAGCATGTAAATCGGTTCATTCCACGTATATCGAATAAGAATGCGCTTCCTAAGGTTTTGGCGACTTATTTTAGTGGGTTCAGTCTGCATCTTCGGCTTTATCAAGACATGTAATTGGAGGAGCATGACCAACGTAGGAGAGTATGAAAGTCGAGATAGGCTCGATCTCATGAGAGGTTTTCTTTTCTGTTGTCTATTCTCTTTTGTATTGATAAACATGTGTGGATGCTCTTGAAATAACATTCATGTCCATGCAAGTGCTTCGACCAGACGAATGTATCCGGCGAGACTGTCGGTGAGGTCGTAGCGCTTCGATTCATTTACCTATGAAAGATGCCGACCGGGAGGAAAGGCTACAAGAGACCTAAATAGATACCAAGCTGGGCTGAACGCCAACTATTGGGCCTAGCCTCGGCCCATACAAACTTGAGGTGGCCCATTCTGCTTCGCTGGGATGGGTAAGAGTAGGGTTGACAACCAAATGAATGACTCCTGATGAGGACTTCTCCTTGGTCATTGCTTCCCTATGAGTTCATTCTACTTTCACTCCGATGATCGCAAGAAACATGAAATCTCCTTCAGTGAGCACCTCCGAACTTGTTATTCAACATATTCCGCTAAGAGTGCCGTTATGCTTGAGAACTTCCTTCGAATGGAGGGCGAAGTAACGGTCTCTTCCTTACATTAGACACCTTGAAGACTTCTATGTGCACGTGTTTTGACAGAACGGAGCGGTACAATATTCCGTCTTTGGTCCGTGAGTTCATTCTACTTGCACTCCGATGATTGCAAGAACCATGAAACTGGTGCAGTGAGCTCGTCCGAACTTGTTATCCGAAGTATTCCGCCAAGAGTCCCGTTATGCCCAAGAACTTCAAACCGGGTGGAAAAAGTCTCTTAGCTTACTTTAGACATCTTGAGGACTTCAATGTGCACGTATATGCTTTGATAGAACAGAAATACGATATTCTCTCTTTGTTCCTCGTTCTATAACTTCAATTGTGCATGCCGATAGTTTCATTCAACACACAGGTTTGCATTTTCCGTGTTCAAAAGATTACCGTTAGGCTCATCGTATAGACATATCAGGCAAGTCAGACCCAATCCAGCATATGATGTCCCAAAACAAGTTCATAATGGAAACACGGGACTTGCCTCGACTCGCGATGCTGCGAAGTCCGTTGTTCTAAGAAGAGTTTCTTCACCTAATGACCCGAGGCTGTCATTCCAACTGAGACGATGACGGACCATTAGAAACAACGGATACTCCCATTACCCGAACTCTCAGCTTAAGATTGTAAGAGGAGAAGATAAGGAGGGAAGAGTGAGACGCAGCTGATGATCAGATTAATTTCCAGTAAGATCACAAACTCATACAAGCAAGGCTAGCAGTGGAATTTACAGGGCTAAGCTTACAACCCTGAACGACGACAACCCCAGAATTTGCGCCCATTGGTTCTTTGGACATTATGAGAGATCACTTTCCCAATTTCAGACATCCTTAAAATTAGGAAAAAAGCTCAAAATCCCAAAATTTCTCACAATAATTGAAGCATTTTTTATGACCTAATCAGCTTCCCTGTTCCTCTTGACGAGGGCGAAGTACCCAACCACGGCGCAGACAGCCGCCACGACGTTCCCTTCCTTGAGCAGGATCTTGCAGACGAACCCCACAATCTCCCTCGTGATCTTCCTGCCCTCCACCACCAGGGTCCGCCGGGGCTTCCCGAAGAACGCCAGCAGCACCACCACGGTTATCCACGTCACCAGCATGGCGGGCACGGCTACCGCGAGGGCCGCCACCATGGACAGCAACCCGAACACCGCCCCCAGCATCACCGACGCGTAGACGGCTGGCCAACCCGAAGGCCCCGACTGGAGCCTGTACCAGGACAGTATCGACTTGATGAAGTTCCACGTCGATGAGAGGAGGATCGCGTAGACGAGGACGAAGAGGCACACCCACGTCCTCCTCTTGCTCATGACCCTCAGCAGGAGCGAGTACGTCGCAGGCGCCTCAGCCGCCGCCGACGGGGACCTGGGCGACGGCGGCTCCTGCAGCTGCTCTTCCGCCATGGCGATAGCCCCAGATAGGAAATTTCGCGATTTCTTCCAGGAAACGGCCAAAGCTCAGATCTTTAATCCGTCCCCGTGCTTTTTAGAGGAAGAATAATTGTGGGTCGACTTTGGTTCTGCCAATCTTCCTTTCTTGGGGCACACCTCTGGGACTTTCTCCTCTCACAGGGATGATCGCAGAAAAAGCAGTATAGATATTGCAGAGAAGGGAGTCGAGGGAGCCTTCCCGTTACGTCAAGCGCCCAACTTGGCGCGTGCACGCACAGTCCTCAATCTGTCGGCTCGTGTTGGCCACCCGGTGGAGTGTGATTGGGGATGGGATGATGGATTTTGTGAAGGCGGCGCGTGAGATGAGATGTTTGTATTGTCCCACCGAAGAAGCTCATGCGCTGTCGGGTTTAATCAGTCTGGGGTTCACTTGAGATGCTTGTTGGGCCTTTTTTTAGAATTTGGGTTGGGTCCGAGTGAAGGTTGGACTGCAGTGATATTTTGGACAATGGTCCGTTGAGTCCCTATCTCTGCTCATAGCTTACATGGATACTGATCGATCGCATATGCGAACTACGGAATATGAGATTTCCCGATAAGATTTGTACAATCGGAATATGACACATTACGGTTTCGGGCGATGCAAGGGTAACACGATAACTACCTCTGATGTACTATTGTTGATGCTTGTTTGTCTCACTTCCCAATTTCCAAGTCCTCGTAGATTAGATGCTTTGTATTTCTGATGGAAAGTGCGCAAAAGCCAGAGAGAGAGAGAGAGAGAGAGAGAGAGAGAGAGAAGGGAAGAGAGCATCAGAAGCCGAAAAGTTATGGAGACACTTTGCTTTGAAGGGAAAAAAGATGGCCTTTAAACGCACACTACACTGTTGCAGAGATCTCTGCCTTAAGAAGTGACCATTCATGAGCTGTTCTTTGTGCCTTTAATGGCATCTTCAATAAAAGTTGAAACTCACTCCCAGAGGAAAGAACATTAAATGTGGCTTAACTGATAACCAAGCAGATTCCCTCGGTTCAATAGATTCGCAGTCCCGAATTTGATATCTCGCTTCAAATAGCTGGAGAACATTGGCAGACTAGTCGTACTTCTCTCCAGGGGTACACCACGAAGAAGACCCAAAAAATTTCCAGCATGAAATTGCCAAGTGCCTGCCACGGCGGGTCCAGAGCCGAATCTTCAACCTTTTCTCAAAGCAATAACCTTTACAAAGCCATCGAAGCAAGGAGAAGAGAGCACCCCGGCCCCTTTGCAATGAAAGAATTCCAGACAATTCTTGGACGAGCAGGGTTACTATAGAACAAGGATCAGTTTCCAGAGGCGATTACAAAAGGCTGAATTGGACTATAGTTTGTGAAATTTAATTCTCTGTTCCCGACGAAAAAATTCCGACTTTGCCGGTACTAGAAAAGCAAGTGAAATGCTTGGGGCTCCAAAATATCAGATCCCCAAAACCCGAAATGGACGATCACGTCGACAACATGTCAGCAGTATCACGAGCCACTGGGAAGGGATTGATCGGAAAGATCGGACCGACTGAAAATCCCCACCGGCCACACATCTCTGTCTCAATATCATTCTATCGGGCCAAGTGGGTACCTCAACGCGGTGATAGATACAAGCGCAAGCCTGATCTTAATTGAAGGGCGATGAATAGCTGCACGGTTGGTTGTTGGGATTTGAGGGATTCGGCGGGAACAAACCCTTGGGCTTTGAGTAGAATTGGGCTTGGGCTCTGGACTGTTTCGGCCCGAACCATCAAGAAAGTACGTAACACATTGTTCGTATTCAGTATTCGAATGGGGCCAATGGGCAAATTGCACAAATGAACATATCCTAAATCTTAAATACTTATAAAGTTATCCGATTTGGAGCATCGGGAGAGAGCATAATAAAACATTTCATACTCTCGCAATTATTTTAATTCTTCATTATTCTAATAATTTAATTTGTTATATTATATATATATTAATTTAATCTTTAATGAGTAAAATAAAAAAAAGCAATTATTTATGTATTCCTGTTTTATATCATTAGTCAATTTATAATTTAAAATAAATATATTATTTAATTAATAAAAAAGAAAAAGAAATAATCATTCTACTACTTTCTCTCTCTATGCTCGATTCCCTTCATGAATTTTCTCATCAAAAATGAAAAATTAATAATAGTACATGATAGATTTGATAATTTGCCATAATATTTATTTTTCTCTTCCTATCCTATAAAAATTGATAAATATTTTTCCCTTTAATTTTGAATATTACAACAAAGACTTCAAGTAAGCTCTTGACATTAAATTTTGCATAATTAATTGCATCAAATAATGTAATGTAAATTAATGTACTAAAATGTGAATACATGAGTACTATAAATACAATGTCTATAGATGATAATATCATCCATGTAGTTTACCAAAAAAAAAAAGTGCATGCACGGGCACAATACTAGTGTACATAGATATGTTGCCTTCCTGATAAAAAGTCTTGGCTCCGTCCCTGTGGATAATTTCACAATGAGAATCGAACTTAAAAGCTTTTGATTGGTAAGTGAGAACGTGCGCCACTATATTGCACCATATTTCTCAGAATTTCATATATATATATATATATATAAAGATGTATTTTACACCTTAAATAGGGTTAGAAAGGTAACTTTTTAAATATTATAAGGTCCATAAAAGTAAATGTGTACATATATATATAAAGTTGTGACACACACATAAATTAGGGTTAGAAAGGTAATTTTTTTGAATAGAGGTCATAATAGTAAATGTGTAAATAATATTGAGAATTAAAAATTACAATCTCAAAGAAAGTAAATACTATATTAATGGTATATTTACATAAATTAAATGTAAATAAAGGGTGACATAATTGTAAATATATATACAATTAAGTCACATATATACTAAAAATGGAATTTTTTTTTGAAATTATTCTCAAAACTCAAATAATTGTATGAGATTTGATTAAAATAAATATACTCTGATCTCTTCTGAAAATAATTGAGTCATTTTAGCTAAAATTATAAAAATTTGAGCTAACTTTATATGAATTTAGATATATAAACTTGAGTAAAATTAATGCATTAGAGTGTATATATGCCTTACGATCAATATATATAAATATATCTTAGCGGTGAGATGTTATATTTATATTTAAATTAAGATCAATAATTAAAATAGTTAAATATGATACTAAAATATATTGACTTTCACCTCCCAACATTAACAAATCTGTTATAAAAGATAAAATCTACTAATTATTTGCATCATATGGTATCATAATAGTACTTTTACTATCAATGCTAATGCCAATTCAATGTAAATCTTACCATCAGTGTTGTATAATAAAAGGGGTATAATAGTTAATGTATTGTAACTCATAAATTAATATGTTAAATATAAATTAATTAACAATATATATTATTATAAATAATAGTAGCAAATGTGAAAATGAAGAATACATTAATTTGAATCATTATTGTTATTTCAATGGTAAATAAATATTCATAATCGTAGGAAAATAGAAAAGTTAATTATATGAATTTAAACTTTATTGAATAATGTTTAAACTATTGCAAATCTTATAAAGCCTTAATTAAGTAAATCTCTCGTGAAAATAATTGACTCATTTTAGCTAAAATTAATCAAATTTATGAAATTTAATATATACAATTTGAGTAAAGATAGCACAATAAATAGTGAAATTTGACTTTTTAAAAAATAAAAAATTACCTCAATTTTTTTGATAACTCATCAGAAATCTAAATTAATAAAATATCATATTGTACAACAAAGAGGTTAAGATCTCAAGAGCGGATCCGCGATAACAACATATAACACGAAAGCAAGTGCAATGAAAAAAGTTATAATTACTAATTTTTATCTGAATAGAAAATTCATAATTTTGAAAACATAACACACTATTTTTTTTACCTTTCCAATATATTTGTAATACATGAATTGATGAAAATTTCTAGATATTTAGATATAATTAGTAGATATTTATACTAAATAAAATGGAATATTTTCTCATGAAATTTTTGAAACTTAACTAAAAAAATAAGTTTAAATTATGTAAATAAAAATATATTTGTTGTGAAAGTACCATGCAATGCACGGACTAAAAAACCTAGTCTTAATTTTAGAATCAAAAGTGAATAATAAATATGCGATAGTTGGGCCGGCAAAACTACCCTCCTTTTGCCTTTCTTGCACGGGTTTGAAATCCTTTTCCCTCAATTATCATCTTTGCCTTTCTTTTATTAATTTTTTCATTGTACTTTATATTAGAAATGCATTTTAATATTCAAATAATAGGGGCATGAGGATTCATTGTGCTGCCATTAGTTGGAACTAAACCTAGCGGAAAAACTTAATTTTTACATAAATAGAATCATGACATCATGTTTTATACTACCGCAATAAAGATGAGTTTTTTTCCCGCATATGCAAGCAAAAGATTATGTGTCAATCATGATATATCTATATTACAAAAGGAAGAAAGAAGTTACTTGATGTTACTTTCCTTCTCCTAAAAATTAAATATCTGCTATAAAATAGTCTTTTAAATTAAGATTCATTGGATATGGAGAAAGTTAATGCTAAATTGTTAAATTCATACACTGTTTTTAACTATTAAGTATTTAATTCATAATTCTCCTATTCAGAAAAATATATATATATATATATATATATATAATATTTCTCTCACTCTCATCTCTCTCCTTTTTTTTTCCTAACCTCACATTTACAGGCCATCACTTCTCTTTTTCTTCTTTTGTTTTTTCCCTAAATTTTTTGGTTTATTTAATTATTACATATTCTTAATTGAAGAAACAATGCTTTTTTCAATTAAAAAATGGCACAAACTGAATTAAAAGCTACTCACATTATGAAAGACATAGTATGTGACCCAAGGAATTAAAATGACTTTAGAAATATACTTCTAAAAATAATTTAGTTTGAGTATAATTAAAAAAAATCATTTATTTCTGTGCGTAGTGCAAATCCTTCTATAGTAATATAACATTTATATCTCAACATATGTTACTAAAAAAAAAAAAGGATCGCCACCTTAATAAAGTGAATGACATATCTAAGCTGCCAGTACCAATAAAAAAAGAAAATTACAAGTGTTCCAAGATAACCAATTTTTTTGGGTTACTGGTCATGACAACCGATTCTAAAGACTTAGGTTCTATGAACCGTATAATATGAACTGTATTTTTGGGAGAGGGACGAGGAGGAAATTAGGAAGCAGAAAATTAAATTGCAGAAAATTGAAAAGCAGAACCATAACATGATCTTATTAGCCATCAAGCGTAACTAAGCGTGTTCCTTGCGGAGGCAAAGCAGATGGTCGACGCCCAGATCAGAACCATAACTCCAAACAATTTTTAACTTGAGTAGAACGTTGACCACTTCATTGATCGAGGGCCGGGAACAAACTGAATCCTCTACACACTCCATTGCCAGCCTTGTAAGAGCAAAGCCGTCGCGATGGGAATAGCCTTTACCCGATATCAGGCTTTTGTGGACGAGGAAAAACTTGGACTACTTTGAATACCTCAGGTTTTTCCTCACTCTTTTGGGTCTTTCTTCGCGCTGTAATTTGGCCCACACATCAAGAACCAACTCATAGCGAATTCCTCCTTCTTCAGGATCATAGGCTCTTTTACTGATCAACGCGAGAACGAGGACACCAAATGCAAAGATGTCAGACCACGGTCCCAGACCCTTTGAATAATCTGCCACATATAAAACC
This sequence comes from Punica granatum, assembly GCF_007655135.1. Lineage (NCBI taxonomy): Eukaryota > Viridiplantae > Streptophyta > Magnoliopsida > Myrtales > Lythraceae > Punica > Punica granatum. The sequence goes on along the minus strand of NC_045130.1, from coordinate 35,906,035 downwards.
CGGAGCCATCGTCTCAACTTCTTTTAGATATATAGTTATTGTTATAAACCAATATTATCATGCAACAAAGTCATTCCAAAATATTTCGATGGGATGAACAAAATAGCGAAAAAGAAAAGGAAAAGTTTCTACGTACTGACATAATAAAGCAGGATAATCGGTGTAACCAAAACTTCCATTGAGAGCTCTTCCAGTATCTGGTGCTTTCACCATATCTTGAAAAGTTCCACCAAGAAACATACTGAAATCTAATATTTTTAGATTGTATCCCTGCACATACAATCAACAGTTTTCGGGTTAAAGACTGTCATGATCGGAAGCAATTAATCACTGATCTACCAATTGTGAGGTGAAAAATTAGTAAATAACCTCGTCAAGCATAAGGTGACGCGCATCTAAATTGAGAAGCAAGTACTGCGGATTATGGGCGTGCAAGTACTCAATGAAAAACGCTGAGTGTAAAATTGCCTTCACGCGGTGTAGTCATCTGAAATTTTCTGCAAAGAGAAACTTAATTGATTTCTTTTCAAGATCGGCTAGTGAACAATGAAAATAACGAAGGACACCCTTAATTAGGTAGAGTTAATTCAAATCCTAAATAAAGATTAACATAACAAGCAGGTGAGATTGAGGAATTGGATTGTTCGTATTAACAACTGATTAGAAGAAGGACGAAATCAATGACACCTTTAGGTATTAGGTTTTGGACATTGTCGAGTGGCTTGAGATTGTAAATAAGCGCGTCATGACCGTCTTTGTCACAGTATCCGATCAACTTCGCCACGCTTGGATGGGACCTAATCTCTTCGTGGACGAGTATCTCATTCTGCTTACAAACTTATAATTCGTGCCGGAATGGGGAAAAAAAAACTTTTTTTGTGAAGCAAAGCGTGTACATATAATCGTCAAATCAATAGGAAAGCAGCGCACGTACTTTCATCGCCAGCCGAGCACTTTCCCATTCTCCAGACCAAAAATAATCCGTATACAGCTGAGGCCATCGCCAGACTTTAATAATGATCTCATCAGCGCTCGGGCTCGTGGAGTTTCCTGATTCGAGTTTTCCCCGGTAGACTTTTCCGAACTGGGTATTCCCGAGGACCTGATCTGTGCTGAACCGATTTGTTAATTGCACCACCTCCTCATACTGGAACTCGATCAATGCCGAGTCCATTATTGTCAATAACTGGAAAAAAATTTCAGCAGTAAACAAACTATAATGAGAATGTGTTCGAGGATGTTTGATGGGGGGGTCCTACCTACTCGGGCGTTTTGGTAATGGGTGCAGTTTAACACTTGATAATATATTTGTACAATCCGATAATATACTTCTATACGCTACTTTTTCGTTGATTCATTATTTGTCGGACCTTAACTGTTGATAGTCGATACATAATTTATTTGACAAATTATTTCAATTTAGAAATCCAAAGTTTGGGATCTATTAGAAAATAATTATCTTCTAATAGATCCCTATATTTTAAAATATTAATTATAATTAATATGTGATCTTCTGATGATTTATGTTTTAAAATATGGTCTACCAAAAAAATGTGTTTAAACTTATGAACAAAAACAACTACTAGTAATCAACGTGGATTAGTTTAAACGGTTCGACACTTGTTCCGTTTATATAAGATCTCGGGTTTGAGTTCTTATGAATGAAGATAATTTACACCGTCAGAGTTTTAACTCTTAGTTGACCGACCTTACTTGACTATATTAATCGGACCCCAATTGAGCTTCCGGATACCAGATTCACATAAAAAAAATGCTAGTAAACTAGGAGTATGTAATAGATCAGGTAATCAGAAAGGACAACCTCAAACAACATCCATAGAGAGAGAATGTGATATTCCATTTCATAAAGTTCAGAAATAGGTTCATCAATCTCATATATATATATATATATATATTTGTAAATAGAAGCAACGCTACTAAAAAGTGGGGTATATATTTATTTTTTAATAAAGCAAATCAAATAATCATTTTATAAACATAAACATGATAGGTTATCTATATTATATTTTATATGCTACATTACGTTATAAATAATAAAAGTATCGCACATAAATAGTGATAGATCCATTTATGAAAATATTGCTACCGCTAGAATTCTTCAATTTTTCCATACACTCGAGTTTTTTTAGTACTGCTACAATTAGATTTCAAGATGAGCTCTTCAATTTTTTGTTTTTTCTTCCACATAAACTTTTATAGAAATTTTGAGCTCACCAATTTTTATGTATGTGATTAATAAAAAATTAGTATATACCATATGAATCTTGACAATATTGAAAATAAAATTCATTCTGCCTTGATTAATTTTTTGTGCAAATCTTAACAATCTTGGATTTTTCAAGATATTATATTGAATTCTCTTCTTTTATAGAATTGTTTTCCTTATTCGTGATTAAGTTATCACTGATCCTATATATCTAATAACTATTCTTGATTGTATATTACTATTTTTAACAATTTATAAAATATAACTCAAAGGGATTTGACTTAGTGATTAAGATCGAGCCCATATGTCCACCCAAATCCAGCTTTAAAATCTCTTGGAGCAACCCGAGCCCCTCTAGTGTGATTACCCACTAGATGCGCCGCCGGAGGTTCATAGAGCCTCTCGGATTAGTTGAGCAAAATTCGGACTCCTCGGATCAGCAAAAGAACACCGGGTACACGATTAATTTATATTATAAAGAAAATAGTACAGCGATAATTTTTTAATGATTATTTTCTTCTTTTGCAAGAATTTTTTTTATGTGCATAATTGGTGTCCGAAAATCGACCTCGATTAATCCAAATTTGAATTGGTTCGACTTTATCAAATGGTAAATCTTTTCCAATTATGAATTTTCACCATTTACAAGATTCGAATAATAAACTTTAATCAAGGAAAATGTGTGGCAAACCATGTGAGCCAATATCCGCTTCGATCCACATTTATAATTTTAAATCCCTTAAGCTATTAATGTCCTCTCCCGCAGATCAAATTAAGGTCAGTAATTTTCTATCTCTTTTTTCTTTTTTTAATAAAACAAAAATTAGTTTAATTTTATAGCCAGGAAGAGTGGGGCCGTATTGTAACCGATAACAATTCAATTCCTCCCAAATATTCGATTTCGATTTCGATTTCGATTTCAATTTTCACTGTGTTGCCAAAGGTTTAATTTTTTAAAACATCAATTGAAAAGATATAGGATAGGAGATTCACTCAAACAGATTTCTCTAAATATCTGTTTTCGGTTTGAAAATTACCCATTATCTTTTTTCTTTTTTAATGAGAGTAAAGATTATTCTTAATTTTTTATTGGTTGGGACTAAATCCAGTGACTTGGGGATGCATCGATTCTCTATATATAACCGACACGTGACAAAACAACTTATCATCAACTGTGCGGAGTACTCTGTAGTGGGTAAGACACATCAAACGCACATCATCAAATTCTCCAGATAGTTTCTCACTGCTTCCATATACTTCTGATCAAATTGTTTTCCAGTCGGCAGACCGATCGTTCGAAAGCCCAACTGTTTGACAATTATGGACTCCGCATTGATGAAGTATTGCTACGAAGAGCTGGTGCAATCCACAGATCAGTTCAACAAGGACGGGTTTATCGGGAAAACCCAGTTCGGTAAAGTCTACCGGGGAAAACTCGAGTCCCGCAACTCCAGGACGACCTCGAGTCGTAAGGATGAGGTCACCATCAAATTCTGGCGGTGGCCTCAGTTTTTTGCCGAATTTTGTCACTGGGGAGAGTATGAAAGTGACTGGTTAATGATCAAAGTACGCACTCTTTGCTTCTAATTAAATCGATGAGAATTTGCTTACCGAAATAAAAATTATGAGTATTTGAACGCTTCGCAAATTACAAACTTTTTATATACACAGAATGAAAGACTTGTCCACGAAGAGATTAGGTCCCATCCAAGTGTGGCAAAATTGATCGGATACTGTGACGAAGAAGGTCGTGATGTGCTTATTTACGATCTGAGGCCACTCGACAGCGTTCATAACCTCATAACCAAAGGTCGTTGGATCAATCATTTAATTTTCATCGTTCACTCTTGTTGATATAGAGTGGAATTTAATTACGTTTCATCCACTCTTTGCATGCAGATAATTTCGGATGGCTACACCGAGTGAAGGTGATTATTCACATGGCATTGTTTATCGAGTACTTGCACGCCCACAATCCACAATACTTAATTCGAAATATAGATGCACGCCACCTCATGCTCGACGAGGTTATTGCTAGTTCTCACCTCACCGATGTTTGATTAGTAGATTTGTTGATTGCTTCCGATCGTGATAGTACTGTCTAACCCGAAAACTTTTAATTGTACGAGCAGGGATACAATCTGAAGGTGTTAGATTTCAGTATGTTTCTTGGTGGAACATTCCAAGATTTGGTGAAAACTCCATTTCATAGGTTTGCATTCGTTGGAAGTTTCGGTTACAAGGATTTTCCTACTTTATGTGAGTAGATACATTCATACCTTGAGCACTTTCTTCCTTTCTTTTTTTTCTTCGGTAGATTTGAGCGCTTTCTTCTTAATATATACAAGATGTATAACTGCCTTACGCACTCTTCATATGCTTTTTTTTTTGTTATTTTAAAATTTTGGTATAAATATAATAATTTTAAAAATATATCGATTCTTTTATATAAATTTATAGAAAGTTTATTATATATATATGTATATATTTAATCTGCCAATAATTATATATCTAAAAGAAGTTAAGATCACGTTGGCTCCGTATTTTATGTGGCAGATAGACCAAACAGGGAACTCGGGCCGTGGTCAGACATCTTTGCATTTGGTATCCTCGTTCTCACATTGATTAGTAAAAGAGCCTATGATCCGGAAGAAGAAGAATTTTACCATGAGTTACATCTTCATGTATGGGCCGAAGAACAATATGAACGGAGAATAAAGAGAGTAGGGAGAAACAAGAGGTGTCCGAAATACTCCAAGTTTTCTCTAGTCCACAAAAGTCTGCTATCGAGTAAAGGGTTCTCCGGTCACGATGGCTTTACTCTCACAAAACTGGCAATGCAGTGTGTGGATAACTCATTTTGTGAACGGCCCTCAATCAATGAAGTTGTCGACTCGCTACTCAAGTTAAGAACCGTTCGGCGTCATGGTTCTGATCTAGACATCGACCATCTGCTTTGCCTCCGCAAGCAGTGTGCTTAGTGAGCTTCTTATGTGAAAATTAAAATATAATTAATTGATGTTTATCGACTGTTTAATTTTTGAGAGTGCGCTTTAATTTGTACTTTTTGAAAAAAAGAAATATTTTTATTTTGTTGGTCTACTAATAATTGATTATCATAATTTTATTTAAATTAAAATAAAATATTCAAAAAGTAAAAAGATTTTAGAGAGCTGGGAGATATCAAGTTTTCCGTTTGATCAGCTTTTACATATTACAATTGAAAGTTGTTTGAGCTATCTTCTTTTCATAGAATATGATCATTTTCTGTATTTAATTAGTTGTGTAACTTCCCGTTTCCAAAAGAACCCTTACTAAAAAAATTGTAATTAATAACAATCATCAGATTAATATTAGGATGGTAGCTTACCAAAAAAAAAAACAGAGAGATTAGGATGGTAAGTTTACAGAGAAAATCACCCCCATTTTCTCTCCAAACTCCCTCTCTCTTTTATCATAGCCCTATTTTCTCTACACTCCCTCTCTCTTTTACCTCTACTAGTTGATACCCGCACATTGCGTGAAATTTTTATTTGACCGAAATTAGATCATATATAACACATATGATGTACAAATAAATATATATGTGTAAAAAATGTATGATCAAAAGATAAGTGGATATAGTAAATACTAACAATTATAAAAGAAGTATATATTATGATGGCAAACAAATATATATTTTAATCCTATGGAATGAGAATAACGTATGTATAGAAAGTTAGTAATCCTATAATATGATCCCAATAAGATTATCCTGTAATAAAAAATAAAAGAATCTTGAAATATGCATCGGTGAAAGAGAAAACGGGTCATTTATTCATGAGTTAGGATATAGAAAAAAATTATAGCAGTAAAAGATGATTGAAGGAAATGAATTTTTGTCTTGTATTTGTAGGAAATTTGGTATATTGAATTTGAAAAATGACTCAAGGAGCTATCTTAAATTATCAAGAAAACTTTCAATTTTTTCTTGAAAATTAATTTTATATTATTACATACAAATAATATAGACTAATTAAATCGAACGGTCAATTTAATGTGGAGTTGCGAGTTTGATTATGAAATGGAAAGTCACTCAAGCTAAGGGTTTGCTAACTGCGCATAGACAACGTGTCCACCTCGCCTTCTTCAGTTTTTATATATTTTATTATAATAGATAGGTTCCTCTCTTCACAACAATAACATTTTCCCTTTTATATTTCTTTCCCTTTATTTTGAATCTTATATTTTTCTCTCGATATATTTAATTAACTTTCATTATAAAATTGATAAACCAAAAATCTCTCTATTTGAAATTTTAAAAAAATTATCCAGAAGTAATAATTTTTTCAGTATATGTTTTTGTTCGATTTGTAAATTTTGCGTAGGATGGTATGCCCTCATAATGATCAAATTCCCAATAATAATATTTTAAACGATTTATCACATCATAAAATCAAAACCGACCGGATTCATGTAATCCATAATGATAAAAGTTTCCTATTGGCTAGAAATTAAAAACTTGAGAACCAGATCTGAAAAATTAGGGAATTAGGGTACGAATATCCTGGAGATAATGAATTCTCTCTCTCTCTCTCTCTCTCTCTCTCTATTGAGCTCAAACAGACTAACCCTCGTTCATATATTAGTTTTGGCCACACGTCCTTATGAATAATGAACTTAAAATATTCCTTTAGATAACTAATTAATGAATTCAACAGTTTGAACGATGCTTAATAAATTATCACCTGCCTCCCTCTTGAGTCTCATGAACCTTGAACCTCCACGAAGACACGTAATCCTTTGCTTTTCTATTCTATTGATCCACTCTATTTTCTATTCTAGGACATTTAAACAATAATGCAATAATGACATAGTCACGCTGCTGAAGTAGTACAATCCAACTCCAAGAAGAGGAGACTAGGAGGGAATTCCAGTTTTCCTCTCTAATGTTTATTTTTATGTATTTTTATTTCTTTTTTTGTTTATTTGTTTCAAGTTTTTAATATTTATTCTCGAAAAAAGTCAAGTCAACAGTCATGTAGGAGCCACACTCAAGCTTGACAGGTTAATAGCCATGCAAGAGCCATATATATTAGTAAGAGTTAAGGGCGTTAGCCGAAAATTGACGGTTTGCAAGGATGTTCCTACTTTAATAGGTTAGCTAGAAATTTTTGTACTTTTTTTTTTTGTTATAAGAATATGTTATAAATGTAGAATGAGATAGAAAGAGGAATGATTATTCCTCTGAAAATTGTTGCGCCGAAATGATGCTTGCTACTCCTTGCCTTGATCAGTAAAAGAGCATGTGACCCTAAAGAATAAGGACTTTACTTTGAATTGCAACTTGATCTATGGACCAATCAATGTACGAAAGATATTAGAGAGAGTAAGGTGGAAGTGGAACACGAGAATTTGTATAATTTTTTTATTATTTTAAGGGGCGCTTTGATCATTGCATCCCCCACCGTTGTAATTCCCATTCAAATCGTTTTACCTCATTCCTTGTTGACTCTCCTTCAATTCAATTCTATCCATTATCATACCAATTACATTCCGCGGTACCAAAACACGCTGTCCAAGTTTTTTCTAGCCTACAAAAGTTTGGCATCGACTAAAATGTTCTCTTGTCACGTCACGATGGCTTTGCTCTTACTAAGCTAGCAATGCAGTGCGTGGATGATTCACTTTATGTCCGGCTCTCAATCAATGAAGTTGTCAACTCGCTACACAAGTTAGGAACTGCATGCTCAGTGTCATGGTTCTGATCTAGACATCGATCATCTAGTCTGCCTCCGCCCAGAATATGTTTACCAGGCTTCGCTTGTTTGTTCTCTCATGGGGCAATACTTGTAGAAGTGGCCTAGACAGACGTGTAGCTTACTGAACATATCGAGTTTCCGCTATTAACTACTTGCATCCTCCGCTCCTCGTCTCTCCCCCATTCACCTCTACTCTACTCGTGCAATTTTCAATAAATAGAAATTTATCCATAGCATGTGTCTTATAGAGACCACACCAGTCATTATAAACTTACCTTGCAGTTGAGAGCACTGATTTCCCCTTATATTAGCTGCAGAGTTGGTTCAAGTATTACTATATCTTTTTGGTATGATGCCTGATTACCAGTTGGCCCATTGATTAAATTTTGTTGTCGAGGACTACAATGTTTCCCTACCCTCGGTGAACATGCAAAAGTTAGCGCAGTTCTTTCGCAAGGACAATGGCACTGGCCGCGGAGCTCGGACCCACAAGCCGCTTTGATCCGAGACCTAGCTGCAGCTCTTGATCTTTCCAACCATGACACAGTCTTATGGACCCCCCACAAATCTGGGCAGTTCTCCACTGCTAATGCCTGGAAGTGTTTACGAGTCAGAAGCCCGACATTGGAATGGAGTAATGTGATTTGGTTTGATGGACAGCTCCCGCGATCTTCATTCATCAGTTGGCTCTGTGTTCATAATAGATTAGCTACAAAGGACCGATTATCAACATGGGGGATTCAGATTGCGTCAGTTGAATGCGAATTCTGCAACACACAGTGGGAAACTCACGAACATCTCTTTTTTGAATGTCCAGTCACCCAGGAAATTTGGAGAAGTTTGTTGGCTCGAGTTGGCTTGCACCGTAATTTGGTGAGTTGGAATACGGAATTTTGTTGGATTTATTCTCTTCGGGGCAAGAAACTCGATGTAATTTGTTTGAAGCTTCTATGGACTCACTACATATACTACATATGGCGTGAGAGGAACGTAAGGATTTATCAAAAGCAAAACTTATTTCCAGAGGCTATAGTTCGGAAGATTTTTGCAGATGTGAAAGCTAAGCTCTGTGTTTACCCCCGTTTCTCTCACAAAATTGTAAATTCTATCATAGTCAATCACATGTTTAACCCTCTTGATATAGCTCATCGCTAGCTAATGTTATTTGGTAGTTTTGTTGGTAGTTTTGTTGGATAAATGGCACTTGATGTAAATTCATTTTATTTAATGAAAGTCTCTACCATTTATCCAAAAAAATAAAAACTTACCTTGCTTTTTGTACGACACTTCAAATAATTTTCATGGAACATTTCCAGTTGAATGTCCCGAATGCTTGCTTGCTTACATATAGCCAATAAAACCTTCAAATATTTGTTGGGTTCTCTGGGAACCTATCAAATCGGTGTTATTACTTTAATAAGATGGTGTTAATTAGGAGCTTGTGACAAGCAACAAATAACATCCATCCGATATTCCATCGATAGCCTAGGTTGAGAAATTTGTCATATATAACAACTAGGCCCGAGAAACACAATAGGCACTATCAATTTAATAACTATATGCATCGAGGGAAGGAGTTCAATTTCAAATCAACAACGGAAATTTCATTGATGGAACATACGAGAAGAACCAGCTGACAAAGGAAAGACCAAAGAAAAGAAAGTGAAAAAGAAAAAGCAAATGAGTTCCTAAATCTTACTTAATTAATGACTTGATCAGGAATAATTGCTTGCGACACAAGATTATTGAGTTTTTGAACCACCTCACTCATGAGGGGACGACCATTCCGGTTACTATTTGTACAACGCACTGCAAGCTCTGTTAGAGCTATAGCAATGTCCTTATTACAAGATTCTTTGAAATTCTTGTGAACTGCATGATGTTTCAAACCCAGTTCCATGATTGTCCAGTCACGCAATTCCATTTTCTTGGGCTTTTTTCCTTTGACCATAAGCACCTCAAGCTCCAAGTTACGAGACAGCAGTTGCAGCATCACTATCCCGAAGCTGAAAACATCCACTCTATCCGATAGTGGACCTATTAATAGTTAAATGTACAATTATCGTATCTTATGATCACAAATAGGATTTTGAAAAAAAAATATTAATTGATACTCAGACCATACCTCCATTCCCTTCTGGGGCACCATAGCCCGGCGTAAAAATATTAACCCATTTCTTGGCACCAATCCTGGAGAGAGTCCCAAAATCGGTGATTTTTGGTTCATTATCCTAAAAATTTCCACAATTTATGTCAAATGCTTTTAATTAGCAATCAAGAACATGAGTGGCAAGGCCTGTCGAAGCCCCCAAAATAAAATCGGTTTCCCCAAAACTTGTAGTAAGAAAAGGGTGAGAGCCGAGTCGAAATCCCAAAGGAGGCTAAAAGATTCTCTAAACCAATGAGCTAGCAAAGTAACGATAGGGGAATTTTGATAATCAAGAAACTAAATTGCAGCAAAAACAATTTAAAAGTGCAAGGGAGAGTAAGTAATCAATAATCGAGAGACGTATGACTTGAGTTCGAAAACCACCTAGCGTTTGGTTGATCATAGAAGCATCAGAATGTAAATTTCAGCAGCTAAGATTTGATTCCCGCGACCGCAAGGAATCAACTAGCATCTAAATTCTAACTAGTCAAAACACCGTCTAACTAGTAAGTTCATCAACTAGTTAACAAGGTATCAACCGATTCCCTAATTAACTAAGCGACAGCTTTAAGCGCAAGGATGCCTTAACCTGAGCGATTAATTGATTCATCAATTAATTGACTCGTCCTATCATTCTCTAACCAATTAGGGCAGCAACTACCGTTTGTTCCTAATTAGTCTTGCTTCGAATCGATTTCTACAAACACCGTAGTAGTCGTCGATAAGCTAATTTACAAATATCCTATTCACAACCATGACAGAATACTTGTAACGATGACATCCAAGAATAAATAAGTGCTGAAATCGAAATATTAAAACCTGCTCCTCACAACCAAACCGTGAGGTTTCCGTTCTCAAGTCAAACGAAACAAATTAGCCACGCATGGCTATGCAGGGATCCATGAAAACTGATGATCGTTGGAGGAACACTCCGCAGCCGCCAGCCTCCTCTCCCAGTTTCTCTCCACAGAAAACTAAACTTCCAGCCCAAAAAAAAACCCTAAACCTAAATGATCCATAGGTTTTTATATCTCCCTCAAAAATAGGAAACAAATAATGAACATATCTTAAAGATTTCCTAAAAAACTCCCATTGTAACTGAAAGGGAATTCTAAGATTTGCAAATAAATCGAGAATTGATTCTAAACTCCCTCTCGGATCGGTTGTGCACGTGGTGCACCACTAACCAGAAGTCCTTGTATCCTTGCAAGTTCCATCTAGATACTTCAATGGTCTCCAATTCATCCCGAACATGCATCAAATTGCCTTCAATTCTTTTCTTGGACAATTTTCCTATAAATCGTCATCCAAGCATCAGATACCATGAAAACAACATAAAACCGAGTCTAAATTTTACCCATTTCATGGACAAATCCTCTCTTATCAAATTCCCCCACACTTAAACATTGCTCGTCCTCGAGTAAGATATCAAAGAAAAATCTAGCTCCCCAGTATTAACAAGACGATACATACCCAAATGAGTATACAACTAAATTATTTGAGAGCATAAAATTGCATAAATGAACTTCCCTCTTACTCCAAGAAACGTCGCCTAACATGTTGACATAGTAATCCTCACTAGGGATGTGTATGCGCTCTCTCTCAAGTGTTTAGGCTATGTGTTTGTCACTCAAATCCAATTTCATGAGCATGCACTACCATAAGCTTGCTTTTACATCTCATCTCCATTATAAATAACTTGCAAGACATGAATCTGAAGGACTTTTTTCTGAATGTAATGTAGCTTGGACAAAAAGAGGTGGAAAAATTCAGGTTCATATAAGCACAAGACAACCATAAGAAAAGCAGAGCATTTAGACTACTAGAACACGATTCAAACAAATTAACACATTTCTCCCTATATTCCAGATCCCATGATGATGTGCAATTGATACCGATATGGATGAGCACCTTTTTTTCTTCTTTCTTTTGATCATTTTCATTTGCAGCCTTTCTTTCTTCTTCTTCTTTTTTTTTTTACAGCCCTTCTTTCTTTTCTTTTTCTTTTTTTATTTGAATTTTTTTTGTTGAATAAATAACTTCATCTCATTGTTCTCGCACACGAAATATTCACCACTCATTTCCCCCATTCATCTAAGCTAAATGCTCGACTTTCCTTATGATCATGAAGAAAAAGGGAACATGGTTTTTCTAAAAAGACGTCTTGTGCATAGTTTAGGATAAGGCAATATGGATGAAGAAAGGAAAGGCTTACGTCACCAAGGCTCAAATGGGTTCACTAAGGGGATAAACATGATGGGCAGGTTGTTTGGCTCAATCGATAATCCTATGCCTTCATCATTTCCATGCTTGCAATTAAACAAATTTCAACAAGATTCCAAGCAAGTTCTAGAGTACTTAATCATGAAATGACACATTCAATCAAAAAAATTGATTGATAGAGAGGTGTATCAATCATTGGCCCAAGACCTCACATAGGTGTTTTTTTTTTTATTTACTGTATCAACACGCTTCGGTACCGGATTCACAACTCGAGCTATGGGCTAATTCTCTTAGGCAATTCATCTATCACATGACTTAGCTAATCTCACTCAAACATGTATAATTTTGCTAATCATATGGGGGTCCCTATCATGCAAATGTCATGAGTATGCAACTATCTAGAATGCAACATGTGAATGTCAATGAGATGTAAGTGATATGCATATAGAATAAAACCCCCCACACTTAAGACGCACATGGTCCTCCATGTGGACAACACAACACAATATGCAAGATGCAAACACAAACTATAAAACAGAATGAGATACACAAAGTAAAAGAAAGAGGAACAAGACTCCCCTACGACTGGTGGGGCTGTGGTGACGGTGATAGGGATGCGTTCCAACATCCGACCTTGGCGCCTCTGTTCTTTCTCGTAGCGGTCCAAGTGCGGGTGTTGGATCGCCATGGGTAGCTGGAGAGTTAAGCGCTGCGGCAGTAGTGAAGAGGTAGGAAGTGGACTGTGTTCCTAGAGAATCGGATAAGACTCGATCAGTGCAATGTGTCCGCGTAAAAAAAAATAAATAAATAAATAAAATAAGGGAAACTAAAATAAAATGGAAAATTCAAGATTGGGTTGCCTCCCAATTAGCGCTAGTTTAATGTCGTTAGCTCGACGATGCCGTTGACCTGCTAATCCATGTAGATGGGGTGCGATAAACGCATTTCTTCCAATAGAGACACTGCAAAATTCTCGACAAAAGGTTTCAATCGATGTCCATTCACCTTGAAAATTTGGTTTGTCTCCAAGTTTTGAATTTCAATAACCCCATTAGATAACACATTATAAACCACAAAAGGACCTTTCCACCGGGAACGTAACTTACCGGGCATGAGTTTCAATCTTGAATCAAAGAGTAATACCTTTTGGCCAATGGAGAAATCCTTCCGAAGGAGTACCTTGTCATGAAGCAATTTAGCGCGTTCCTTATACATGGCTGCATTGTCGTATGCCTCAAGGCGGATTTCCTCCAGTTCTTGCAACTGGAATTTTCTTTCCTCACCGGAACGCCTCAAATCCATATTGCATTGTTTGACCGCCCAAAAGGCTCTGTGCTCAATTTCAACCGGTAAATGACAAAGCTTCCCAAAAATCAAACGGTACGGTGACATACCTATTGGAGTTTTATACGCAGTTCTGTAGGCCCAAAGCGCATCATCCAATCTCAAACTCCAATCCTTCCTTGATGGGTTGACCGTCTTCTCTAAAATGCTCTTAACTTCCCGGTTGGACACCTCGGCTTGGCCATTGGATTGAGGATGGTACGTGGTGGCTACACGGTGATGGACTCCATACTTCTTCATCAATGCTTCGACGGAGCGATTGCAAAAGTGGGTTCCTTGATCGCTTATGATGGCTCGTGGAATTCCAAACCTGCTAAAGATGTTAGACTTCAAGAATCCTACAACAACTTTAGCATCGTTAGTCCGAGTAGCTTTTGCTTCAACCCATTTAGAGACATAATCAACGGCAAGCAAAATGTAGTTGAAACCAAATGAACTAGGAAAAGGTCCCATGAAATCCATGCCCCAAACGTCGAAAACTTCACAAAATAGCATGGGCACTTGAGGCATCTCGTTCCTACGAGATATATTCCCGACTCTTTGACACCTTTCACAACCCTTACAAAATCCATATGCATCACGGAACAACGTTTCCCAATAGAATCCACTATCCATAATTTTCCTAGCTGTTCTCTTGGGCCCAAAATGCCCACCACATGCATATGAATGACAATGTGCTAGGATGGAATGAATCTCATTGTTGGGAACACAACGACGTATGACTTGATCGCTACACAACTTCCATAAATATGGTTCATCCCATATGTAATATCTAGAGTCACTACGCAGCTTGTTCCGTCTTGCCTTAGTTAATCCAGGGGGAAATGTACCTGTTACAATGAAGTTTACCAAATCGGCATACTAGGGTTCTTCTCCTTGCACGTGAAAGAGGTGTTCATCTGGGAAGGAGTCGGAGATAGGAAGGGGTTCCTCATCTCGCACAAGTCGGCTCAGGTGGTCTGCCACAGAGTTCTCAGATCCTTTCCTATCCTTGATCTCTAAGTCAAATTCCTGCAGCAAAAGGATCCAACGAATTAACCGAGGTTTGGACTCTTTCTTGGCCAATAAGAACTTAAGTGCAGCATGATCAGTAAACACAACAATTTTCGATCCTAGCAGATATGATCGAAACTTTTCTAATGCAAATACAATGGCCAAAAGCTCCTTCTCTGTGGTCGAGTAGTTGCGCTGCGCTGCATCCAAGGTTTTGGAGGCATAATAGATCACATGGCTGCGTTTATCCATTCGTTGCCCCAAAACAGCTCCTATAGCGTAGTCGCTTGCATCGGTCATGATTTCGAAAGGGAGCTTCCAGTCAGGTGGTTGGATGATTGGAGCTGATGTAAGGAGCTCCTTGAGCTTATCGAACGCTTCCCTGCAATTCTTTCCGAATACAAAATCAGTGTCCTTCTGAAGTAAATGACACAATGGTTGAGCTATCTTTGAAAAATCCTTTATAAATCGCCGATAGAAACCTGCACGGCCAAGAAAACTTCGAATACCTCGAATGTTAGATGGGTATGGCAGATTTAAAATTAGATCAACCTTGGATTTATCAACTTCAATGCCTCTAGAAGATATCACATGACCTAGAACTATACCGTGAGTCACCATAAAATGGCATTTCTCATAGTTAAGTACTAGGTTCGACTCAATACAACGGTGCAAGACCTTGGACAAGTTAGCTAAACAACGATCAAAAGAATCACCATAGACTGTAAAATCATCCATGAACACTTCTATGCAGTTTTCTATCATGTCAGAAAAGATACTCATCATACAACGTTGAAATGTTCCAGGGGCATCACACAATCCAAAAGGCATACGACGATAAGCAAAAGTACCGAACGGACAGGTAAAAGTTGTTTTCTCTTGGTCTTCTGGTGCTACCACTATTTGGTAATATCCCGAATACCCATCGAGAAAACAGAAGTATGACTTACCAGCTAGCCTTTCAAGCATCTGATCGATAAAAGGCAAAGGAAAGTGATCTTTCCTAGTAGCCGCATTAAGTTTTCGGTAGTCAATGCACACTCGCCACCCGTTCTGCACTCTTGTCGGAACCAACTCACCCCGCTCGTTTTTCACCAAGGTGAGTCCTGTTTTCTTAGGAACCACATGTATCGGACTTACCCATTGACTGTCTGATATGGGGTAGATAATTCCTAAGTCCAGGAGCTTAAGTATTTCCTTCATAACGACTTCCTTCATTGTTGGATTAAGCTTCCTCTGTGGGTCTCGCTTTGGTTGTGCATCTTTCTCCAATAAGATTCGGTGCATACACACAGAGGGACTTATGCCTTTGATGTCTGCGAGCGTCCATCCAATGGCGGTTTGGTTCTCTTTCAAAACCTGAATTAGTTGTTCTTCTTGTACCTTTGTTAGTTCCTTTGAGATGATGACTGGTAAGGTCTCCTTTTCACCCAAATAAACGTACTTCAAATTCTCTGGAAGCTTCTTCAATTCTAACTTGGGGGCCTGCACAATAGAAGGGAGAAGCCGATCGGTGGAAGTCGGTAATGGTAAAACTGAACTTTCAAACCTTCTTGACACATCTATAAGTGATTTTAAAGGCTGAATTGAATCTTTTGCTCTTCCATCTTCTTCCCATTGGGCATCATAATCCTTGATTTGTTGGATTGCCCAATCGACCTCTTCCTGCACAAAAATCTGTTCTGCCACATCTCGAACAGACGAATCAATTACATCAACACAAGATATAGATTCCAAAGTATCTGGATGTCTCATAGCATCGAATATGTTGAATGTAATCGTTTCTTTATCAAATTCTAAAGAAAGTGTCCCATTATGCACATCGATTTTTGTTCGGGCCGTTTTCATGAATGGCCTTCCAAGCAAAATGTGTGACGAGTTAGAATTGTGCTTGTCACCCATGTCAATGATATAAAAGTCTACGGGAAAGATGAATTCATTGACCTTAATTAACACATCTTCAATCATTCCCTCTGGGTATGAATTAGACCTATCAGCAAGCTGAATGATAATTTTAGTGTCCTTCAAAGGCCCTAAATTCAAAGTCCTGT
The DNA here is from genome assembly GCF_007655135.1 of Punica granatum. Lineage (NCBI taxonomy): Eukaryota > Viridiplantae > Streptophyta > Magnoliopsida > Myrtales > Lythraceae > Punica > Punica granatum. Next base: position 35,889,307 of record NC_045130.1, on the reverse strand, counting down.
AAATGGATAAAGGCATGACATTTATGGATGCACCTAGATCTAGCATGGCCTTCTCAATTCTTTTCTCACCTATAGTGCATGGAATGGTAAACATACCTGGATCCTTGCACTTTTGTGGCAATTTCCTTTGGATGACGGCCGATGCATTCTCCCCTACACTTATTTTTTCGCCCTTACTCAGTTTCCTCTTGTTGGTGCATAATTCCTTGAGGAACTTAGCATATCTGGGCACTTGTTTGATCGCGTCGAGTAGAGGAATGTTCACTTCTACCTTCCGGAAGGTCTCGAGAATTTCTTGTTCCGCTTCCTCTTTCTTAGCTCTCGCGAATCGACTTGGGAATGGTGGAGGAATGACTATCTTTTGGATGGGAGTGTTAATGATGTCTTCCTTCGTCTCGTCGACCGACTTCTCTTTCTTTGTTTCACCCTCATCAATTTTGTCTTGTGCCCGATTTTTAGAAGGAACTGCAGGTTCCAACACCTTCCCACTCCTTAGCGTGACTGCACTTGCATTCTCCCTTGGGTTTATTTCCGTTTGGGATGGTAGCTTCCCTTTCGCACCTTCTAGTTTGCTTACGGTGGTGGCGAGTTGAGACATTTGATTCTCCAGATTTTGAATACTCGCCCTTGCCTCTTTTTGAAATGAAAGGGTGCTAGTTGCTAAGCTCTTGACGATGTCTTCCAATGATGTCAAAGAGTTTGATTCCTGGTTATGTGGAGGATCGGGTTTCTTATATCTGAAAGCTTGTGGTGGTGTCTGCTGATTCTGCTGTCCATATCTCAAATTGGGGTGATCTCTCCATCTCGAATTGTACTGATTGGAGTATGGATCGTACCGCCTTTGCTGATTTGAGAACCCGCTAATGGCATTTGCTTGCGGATCAGGTTCATCTTGTAGCTGTGGGCAAGCGTCGGTGGCGTGGCCTTGGAGGAAGCATATGCCGCATTTCTTGGTGTTTTGTACTTGGCCCAATACCACTTGCTTCATCAAAGTTGTTAATTCTGATATCTGGCCCTCTAGGCTCAAGCTTCCCACCTCGTTCACTCTACTGGGAACTGAATCTTGTCTACCTCCAAATTTTTGAGAATGAGCTGCCATTCTAGAGATCAAATCTCGAGCTTCACGTAACGTTTTATCCTCTAATGCTCCTCCACTTGCTGCCTCTAATAAGGTTCTATCCATAGGGAGCAAACCCTCATAGAAATACTGGAGCAGGAGCTGGTCTGAGATCTGATGATTGGGGCAGCTCTCGCAGAGTTGATTAAACCGCTCCCAATATTCATATAGCGTCTCGCCCGAGAATTGTTGAATGGCACCGATTTGCTTTCTGATGGTGCCTAGCCTCGAAGCTGGGAAGAATTTTTCGATAAATTGTCTCTTCAGATCGTTCCATGTAGCGATGGACCCCGGCGGTAAGTAATAGAGCCAATCCTTGGCCTTGTCAGCTAAGGAAAAAGGAAAAGCTCTCATCTTAATCTGCTCCTCTGTCACCCCTCGGGGTTTCATCGTGGAGCACACGGTGTGGAACTCCTTGAGATGCCTATGTGGGTCCTCTCCTGAAAGTCCGTGGAAGGTAGGTAGAAGGTGTATCAGCCCTGATTTCAGCTCGAAGGCGGCCTCTGTTTCTGGGTATGTAATACACAATGGTTGTTGGTTCAAGTCAGGAGCTGCTAGCTCCCTCCATGTTCGTTCTCTAGCCATTGTGGTTGCAGTCAATTCTTGTTCTTCTTCACTCTCACTGTCGTCGAAAGAAGAGGTTGGCTCCACGAGCCCGTCGGCTAGCCTTTTGGCTCTCCGATTCGCCCTTGCGGTCTTCTCGATCTCTGGATCAAAGATAATTTCACCTGTACGAGAAGAACGGGGCATATATTAGCTCAACAATTAAGAGAATTAAATTGCCTCCCCGGCAACGGCGCCAAATTTGGCAAGGCCTGTCGAAGCCCCCAAAATAAAATCGGTTTCCCCAAAACTTGTAGTAAGAAAAGGGTGAGAGCCGAGTCGAAATCCCAAAGGAGGCTAAAAGATTCTCTAAACCAATGAGCTAGCAAAGTAACGATAGGGGAATTTTGATAATCAAGAAACTAAATTGCAGCAAAAACAATTTAAAAGTGCAAGGGAGAGTAAGTAATCAATAATCGAGAGACGTATGACTTGAGTTCGAAAACCACCTAGCGTTTGGTTGATCATAGAAGCATCAGAATGTAAATTTCAGCAGCTAAGATTCGATTCCCGCGACCGCAAGGAATCAACTAGCATCTAAATTCTAACTAGTCAAAACACCGTCTAACTAGTAAGTTCATCAACTAGTTAACAAGGTATCAACCGATTCCCTAATTAACTAAGCGACAGCTTTAAGCGCAAGGATGCCTTAACCTGAGCGATTAATTGATTCATCAATTAATTGACTCGTCCTATCATTCTCTAACCAATTAGGGCAGCAACTACCGTTTGTTCCTAATTAGTCTTGCTTCGAATCGATTTCTACAAACACCGTAGTAGTCGTCGATAAGCTAATTTACAAATATCCTATTCACAACCATGACAGAATACTTGTAACGATGACATCCAAGAATAAATAAGTGCTGAAATCGAAATATTAAAACCTGCTCCTCACAACCAAACCGTGAGGTTTCCGTTCTCAAGTCAAACGAAACAAATTAGCCACGCATGGCTATGCAGGGATCCATGAAAACTGATGATCGTTGGAGGAACACTCCGCAGCCGCCAGCCTCCTCTCCCAGTTTCTCTCCACAGAAAACTAAACTTCCAGCCCAAAAAAAAACCCTAAACCTAAATGATCCATAGGTTTTTATATCTCCCTCAAAAATAGGAAACAAATAATGAACATATCTTAAAGATTTCCTAAAAAACTCCCATTGTAACTGAAAGGGAATTCTAAGATTTGCAAATAAATCGAGAATTGATTCTAAACTCCCTCTCGGATCGGTTGTGCACGTGGTGCACCACTAACCAGAAGTCCTTGTATCCTTGCAAGTTCCATCTAGATACTTCAATGGTCTCCAATTCATCCCGAACATGCATCAAATTGCCTTCAATTCTTTTCTTGGACAATTTTCCTATAAATCGTCATCCAAGCATCAGATACCATGAAAACAACATAAAACCGAGTCTAAATTTTACCCATTTCATGGACAAATCCTCTCTTATCAATGAGATAAAAGCAAATGATCTTATTATAACGGGTGTCTTTTACTTACATCCGCGAGGAGAACATTTGCCGGTTTGAAGTCCCCATGCACGTAGCCTTTCTGTTGCATGTGGTCAAGTCCCTTAGCAATACCTTTAAGGATCTCCACTGTATCCTCCCAGCTCAAGTCTAACATGAATATACATACGAAAAATTAGTATGTTGTTTTTGTTACAAAAATAATTAATTGTAATGACAATTAATAAATATAGTGAAATTGACCTGTTAGTTTCTCCTCAAGACTGCTAGGCATATGGTCATAGATCAAATAATAATTTTTATCATCTTCATCATATGCGAGCAAACGCATAATGTTTTGGTGCTGAAAATTCTCCCCAGCCATCTTCTCATTCTTTTGAATTCAAAAGAATTTATATTGAGTAGGCCACTTCAGATAATAGGCTTAAATTGAATAAAAGATTGACTTGTCTACTTTATATAAATGTAAATAACCTACTTCAAATTGTGGCGGAAGATCACTTGTTCTGTCCTCGGACTTCAATTTAAAAATCTTTATTGCAACATCGTCATTATAACCGAACTGGCCCTCATGGACGGTTCCGAAATGTCCCAAGCCAAGTTGGTTCCCGGTAACTAAGGCACGTATTTTTTCTTCATTCAACCTCTCTGGGGCCATCAAAAGTAATTCCGAGCAATGACAATATGTCTTGATTGAGTTTGGACCTCTTACCAGTGTATGTATTCTTTTTTGTTTTTTCTCGTTGACCGACTATTGCTGCTCTCTCAAACATTTATAAGAAACTAATTGATTGAGTCAGGGCAATAAGAAATGAGTTAGTCATGATATTGGATCTCGAATTTTGCATGATCAATATGCACACATTTTGGTCCGAAGAGCATGAGATTCTGACATCCCAGTTTAGTTGTTAGCTTTCAGATTGCATGAGTTTTTTTTTTAAATAATAATTCAATTTACATTTACACCTCTCTAGTTTTGTGAAATTAAACCTGCGTCCTTTCATGTACAACGCATGAGTACTGCTTTAGCGTTTACGTGCATGGGTAAAAACACACTTTGAAGTTTTGGTCTTATTTTATCGAAATAATCAAACTCATGATTTGGCTCGAACATATTTACATTACAAACTGGTGGTTTAGGACTAAATCAGTGCTTACTACTAATTAGCTTGTATACCTATTCATATGATCGACAAAAGTCAGTTCGATATGGCCCTAGTCCTTAATTTGCAAAAATGATATCTAACGGATGTTGCCCTTATATATATATATATATATATATATCAATTTGAAGTAGTACAGATAAAGGCAAAACCAATGAATAGACAATTTGGGAGAAAACCTCAGCAAGTAGCCCCAAACCCGAACCACTGCCGGGTCTTCCACCACATTGGACTGCCCAAAGCCCAAAGCCCAGTTCAGCTCAAAGCCCAAAGTAAGCATTCCCTCCAAATCCCTCAAAAGTCAAAATGTAAATCCAAATTCTACCAAACTCAATTTTATTCTTCTCAAAATTCAGCATTACAATTTAATTTTATTATTATTGACTTTTTTATTTTATTAAATAATAATTTTGGCTCACATTTTCTCATAATCATTTTTATAATCAAATCTATAAATTCTTCATTTACGTTCACATCCATATATTATATACATATATATACATTGTCACTCATCTATATATTTGTCAACACTATTTTTTTGGTCTTTTCTTATTCTTTGAAATAGAGTTGAGTTGAGTAAAATTCCAACTCAAAAACCAAGCACAAACTATGAATAGACTATAGAATTTTTTTCCCCCATATGAAGAACATTATTGCTGTTGAATCAATGATGATATAATTTTCCAGAGTTGACTTTCTTGCCGTAGACTCCAAGAGGATTCCTTCTGGTATATGATTAATATAAAGAAAATCAATATATAAAATATATAAGGAACTAGACAAAATCCTTTGGGTTCGACTTCAATGGATCCGGAAGCTCATTCTACGCACTTGCCTTCCATTTATGTGGCTGATGCCGACTCCAAATCCCCCGGAAATACTGCCGATGAAGATCATGTCCTGAAACAGGTGCACCAGTTCTACTTCGTGAAGCAGCACGCAAATGAGAACCTGAACTTGATCAAAGTGGAAAATCTCATCCAGAAGTTGGGGCAAGGCCGCATCCTGACCAACCAAAAGAGGAATGAAAAGCTTGTAAGTTTAACTAAACCCTCGGGAAAAAGTTTACAACAGCATCATATGAGCAACATTGTTCACGTGATTCAATTCCACGAACAGGCTTATTGGGATAAATTGCACTGGCTTCTCAACCATATGCATCATCATTACGGTGATGGATGGGAGTGGAATTGAACAAACTGAAATTACTGCAAGTTTCTCTTGACAAACTCTGTTTCGCTAATAATCAGAGTCGCGGAAGAGCCGTCAAACAAAGCTCGACTGTGAAAGAGATCGATCCCCATGTAAGAAGAGCTAGATTCCTCCTTTCTATTTGCTCTTAGTGCCCGGACAATAAAGATTCTTTACGAGTCTTCATGACTTCTAAAAATGGTTTCAGAGCTTGCATTACGGGTTGCTACATGCAAGCAAGAACGTGGCAGAGGAGAGGCAGATCTTGAGCAAGATCAAGAACGTAAAAGAGAGATCGAAACATTCGTGCATATCTATGGAAGACTATGATGACAAAGTAAGATATCAAATTATAATCGAATTACTCAATTGAAAGTTTTTTTGTTTTTGTTGCTAATCGAGACTGAATATTTGTTGGTAAATCTAGATACACAATTTACAGTGGGAGATTTATCGGAAATTCGACATGAAGGCTGATGAAGAAAAGCAAATCCACCAAGATATCGAAAGTGTTGAGCGGGAAAAGGAGGAAGCAATTGCAACTGCCACTGTCGTCGGGAAGATGTGGAACTCTTTGGGTTCGAAGAAAAACATTAAACAGCGGATCGAAGTAAACAAAATACGCTCAGAGAACTGTCAGTTCAGTATAACTTTTCGCTCGAATACTGATTCTTCTGACTAATATTTTCATTGCTTATGTAGTTTTTGCGGGATTATGTGGAAATATCAAGAGCAGGACATCAGAAGTTTAAAGCTGAAGTTATATTTCTCCGGAAGGAACTCGAAGTGGTGGAAGATGACTTAACTTCTATGGAGAAGCAACTGAATTACATAGAAAGACTAAAGTATGAAGCCAGACAATGCATTTCCCAGTCGAGGACAGAGCAAGACGAAATGGTAAAAAAGAACATCACCCGTCTAGATTTTGACTTTCATGGAAATCGAGCTGCGATTCTTATCTAATAATGTGATTACAGAATGCCAGCTATCATCAGTACATTGAGCTAATGAGGAATGCCGAAGAGCTTGCCGAAAAGAAAGATCTCGTAGCCCTACAGAAATTGTCTCATGAAGAGGTTTGTTTTATTCATGTATCCTCCTCTGCATCGGGACCTAATCCGATTAAGTTCAGCCGAGTCATCAGTCATTTGCAATGCTTGAGCACTTAGTTGACCAAAAAGTTTTCATATTTAGGTGGAGAAATTCATGTCGCAATGGAGCAATGACCAAGCCTTCAGGGATGATTACAGGACAAGGAGCATAGACTCGTTGAACAAGCGATGCTTGAACTTAGACGGCCGGAGAAGGAACCAAGATGAGAAGCTGATTTTCATGAAGGACCCGACAGTTAAGATATCCAAGGGCCTGAAGAAAGCATTACAAAAGCCCCAGAAAGAAATTTCTGGAGAACCAGTTTAAATCGAGAAATGCCATAAGTTGTAACCTCATGTAGAATGTGAACCCAACACCAGAAGGAAAATTTGCATATTCAATTACACAAATCATCTATCCATATCCAAGTTGCTCTCGCACTGATTCATCGTGAAACAACTAAATGAGCCAACTGATTTGCGTATATAGTTGAAAACTGTTGCTTTGGAGAATCATCATGGAAATGAAACGAATGCTCAAGCTCAAAATGCAGTCCAAGAAGGGTTGCGCTATGAACTTTGTCAAATCTCAATATCATTATATCGGGCCAAGTGGGTACCTCAACGCGGTGATAGATACAAGCGCAAGCCTGATCTTAATTGAAGGGCGATGAATAGCTGCACAGTTGGTCGTTGGGATTTGAGGGATTTGGCGGGAACAAACCTTTGGGCTTTGAGCAGAATTGGGCTTGGGCTGTCGACGTTTCGGCCCGAACCATCAAGAAAGTATGTAACACATTCTTCATATTCAGTATTCCAAATGGGGGCCAATGGGCAAATTGCACAAATGAACATATCTTAAATCTTAAATACTTATAAAGTTGTCCGATTTCGAGCATCAGGAGAAAGCATAATCAAACATTTCATACTCTAGCAATTTTTTTAATTCTTCATTATTCTAATAATTTATTATATTATATATATTAATTTAATCTTTGATGAATTAAATAAGGAAAAAAAACAATTATGGCCGTATTCCTATTTTATTTCATTAGTCAATTTAAAATCTAAAATAAATATATTATTTAATTAATAAAAAGAAAACGAAATAATCAAACTACTACTCTCTCTCTTTGTCCTCGATCCTCTTCATGACTTTTCTCATCAAAAATGAAAAATTAATAATAGTACATGATAGATCCGAGATGAGATCAAAAGTTACTTATTTTTACGTAATTGGCCATAATATTTATTGTTCTCTATCCTATCCTATAAAAATTGATAAATATTTTTTTCCTATAATTTTAAATATTACAACAAAGACTTCAAGTAAGCTCTTGACATTAAATTTTGCACAATTGATTGCATCAAATGATGTAATGTAAATACAATGTTTGTAGATGATAATATCATCCCTGCAGTTTACCAAAAAAAAAAAAAGGTGCATGCACGGGCATAATACTAGTGTACATTGATATGTTACCTTCCTGATAAAAAGTCTTGGCTCCGTCCCTACGGGTAATCTCACAATGAGAATCGAACTTACAACCTCTTGATTGGCAAGTGAGAGCGTGTGCCGCTATACTACACCCTCCTTCTCCGAATGTCATCTATATATAAATAAAGATATATTCCACACATTAAATAGGATTAAAAAGGTATTTTTCTTAAATATTATAAGGTCCACAAAAGTAAATGTGTACATATATATATATATATATATAAAGTTGTAATCCACCCATTAAATAGGGTTAGAAAGGTAGTTTTTTGAATATAGGTCATAAAAGTAATTGTGTAAATAATATTGAGAATTAAAAATTACTATATGAAAGAAAATAAATACTATATTAATGATATATTTAAATAAATTAAATGTAAATAAAGAGTGATGTAATTGTAAATATATATATATATATATATATATAATTAAGTCACATATATACTAAAAATGAAAAAATATTATTTTTTAAAATATTCTCAGACCTCAAATAATTGTATGAGATTCGATTAAAATAAATATACTTTGATCTCTTATGAAAATAATTAAGTCATTTTTAGCTAAAATTATACAAAATTTTGGCTAACTTTATAAGGTGGTGTTTGGTTTTAGGATACAATCTTAAAATCACAATTTTAACTCAACTTTACCCACTACAAAACAAAACAACACATCAAAAGTCAATAAAGGTGGGACCCACACATAAACATTACATTTCACTCCTTCATAATACAATTCCATTACTATTAATTCTCAACTCCACCCGTTCTTGTAAATACTAATAGGCTTGTCCCCTTTCAACGTGCCAAATTTGATATGCAATACGGTCACGTACTATATCCATCTCCCTACTGCTCATGTCAATATCATTTCGGATTCCATTTTGTTGAGGCGGATTACGAAATTCATCATAATATTGCCACGCATCACCATACTCTTCAAATAAGCTATCGCGATAACTATTGATCCGAATGAAATTATGCAACATAAAGCAGGCAAGCGCAATTTGTCCTTGACGACGCGGTCTGAAGTTTGACATTTCCCGCAATATTCCAAATCTGTTCTTCACGACACCAAAGCACCGTTCTATAACGTTACGAACGGATGCGTGACGCTGATTAAACAACTCTTCCATCGTCGTTGGAGGATTGTCATTATTGAAGTCACTGCGGTGATACCGTTGTCCTTTGTAAGGGGCCAAATAACCGGGCACATTTGGGAAGCCCGCATCAACTACATAATATTGTTCTGCGTGCAGACATGTACAAATAATGTATATATATGATGTTCCATATGTTTATCGAAATACAGAAGAGCTTAACAAGAGAACATGGTATATGGAAAGTAACAACTTACCGCCTTGTGGTGCTGGGAATGTCGGTAACGTTGCGGCATCAGCAAGAATTCTAGAGTCGTGTGCCGAACCCTCTCATCCGGTCATGACATAAGTGAATATCATTTGATGGGAACAAACAGCAAGAACATTTTGCGTTATGTCACCGTTTCGATCGCGATACGCGCCTCTCACCGAAGCTGGCATAATAGCTTTAACATGAGTCCCATCAATTGCCCCGATGCAATGCTGCAGTAATAATAAAAATCGATACGAATTACAGTACATGTAATAAAAGAATAGAAGTTAATTTCGACAGCTGTACGATAATTACCTTAAAAAATGGATACCATTGTCGGCATCCGTGAATTTCTGGCTGCTCCTCAACGTTCCTCGGTCTTATGTACGTTGGCACTAACGAATGAAGTCCTTGAAGTATTAAATTGAATGCTCGTGAGACCGTCTCCTTAGAATGCTGAAAGCGTTCGGCAACAACGGCATATCGAGTGCTATGTGCAACTACCAATAAGAACATTCCAAGCATCTCCTCGACGGTCATACCTTTCCTTGTATTTCGAATGCCACAGTTTGCTCTTAATGTGTCGCACAAATTATGAAATACGTGAGGGTCCATCCTGAAATTCTCGTAACATCTTGTGTCATTTGAAAGCACTTCGTTAATGTACTCACTGCCTCGTAGTGCCGACGTTCTACAAGGACGTGCACGGGGGACTTGCTGTTCAGACATTGCATCGTGGATCGCCAAAAGGACGGGCAAATCATTTACGCTGTTGTCGTCATCATCGCTGGATGAATTATCATATCGCATTGAGTTCGCATACCTTGCCATAATCCTCTTCCGTTGAAGGTGACGAGCTGAATAAACAAACGTTAACATGATAGATTATCAACAAATAGCAACAATTGCCGAAGGGAATAACATTTCGTAAGACATAGTCAATGCATTATCAAAGACAATCATGTTCAAACATAACAGTAAAGGAAAACAAGGGTCTGGTTAATGTCATAACAGAAAAAACCGAAAGTAACAAACACATATGAGCATAAAATGTCGGTTGTTCAAGGATGAACAAGGTTGTGCAACCATTCGCGCCTAGCTTCTTCGTACATCCAAACAAACGCCTGTCGCCATCGTTCATCCTCCGTAATACGTGCTGTACCGGCCAGATACTCCCGTACAGAAATTGTTCCCCTCATTTGATTGAGGATTACCATGGCTTCTCCGATGCTGTTCTGTGCTGGTTTCTCTGGGCTCGTCACTGACTTGCTCTTCTTTGACTCCGGAGGGGTAGAATTTTTCGCTTTGTCCTTCTTCACCTTACTTTCCTTGTACAAGTCGATCAACTCCTGCAACTGCGACTTGTTGTTTGAACCTCTCTTTCTCACGCGTCGCCGCGACCCTGTGACGACAGGTTCCTCAGCTTCATCAATTGGATCATCACTGTCGCCGGATCCCTCTGCAAGATCGATAGCCTCTTTGCCACGGCTGTTCCGTAATGCTAGAAATTCCTCTTCTATGCGTTCATAGGATCGGGGGCTATGAGGTGGGTCGGTTGATGAAATTCGTAGTCCCCCTGTTGCTGACGATGTTTTGTATATCAGTTTCAAGGCCTCATAATGCTTACATCCTTTTGACCGAAAAGTCCTGAAGTTACTGTTCCGCTACATGTTATAAACATGCAATACTTAGTTACAACGAGTTTGCGTTAAATATGCAACTTGAAAGAAAGAGTAAGCGGTCCAGTACCTTGATAAACTTGTCCCAAATATCAGGATTCGCTTTCACGGTGTTAGTCGGCCCATCCCAACCAACTCCTGTGTGCTGAATCAACTCGGTGAATTGTGTGTACTGTGTCTTCATCCTTTGTGCTTTTGTTTTGACCTTGTCGCCGCCAAGAATCACACCTGGGAATTTCTCTTCCAGTTCCTTACTTATCTATTCCCAGTCCTTCATTCTCCAACTTGATGTATGCGTCCTTTGGAATTTATCGACCAAAATGTCAACGAATGCACTCTCAAGCTCGTCGGTCCACTCAACTATGCCATCACCCTTGGGAGCCATCTCAGTTGCAGAGAAGTACCGATAACTTAATAATGCACATACAACAGTAAAGGTTAACTAGGCAAATACACACTCATACATGCAAGACATGTAGAAGCTATGAGCTGAAAGTGTATTACGGACTAGAGGCATTGATAGATAAATGCAAGGAAAGAATGCCACAGCGAGGCCACAAGCACATTATGTTCCAATGCAGCAACATAAAGTGTTGTTCAAAATGTAAACTTAAAAAGAAATACTGAATCTCCATCGATGAAAATACCTACCTGCTTGATTCAAATTGCTTTATAAACTCAGAGTAGGTCGGTGGCAAGTAGTCTACTATGTCGTCGAGGGTCTTCTTGCGGCGATAGAACCTTCAAGTATTAAATTGTGGTAACTAAGTCGATGCCGCCCTCCTGTTACACAGTATAAACAATATTTATGGCATTGGTATACTTAGAAGAGTACTAGTAAATGCATGTGAAAGCATAGAAATATTGCACGCCACACCACAAAAGAGATGGATACACTCTTTTCTATAGGAGCCCCAGGCCTTGAAATCTCTGGAGAAAACGATGGATAGTTCATAGAAATTTATTTCTGTTGTTTGGAAATCAACTACAAAACAATAAGGCTGCTAACTCATACAAAAGCATAATTGATTTTACTTCTTTTCATCAGGAGGACAATCGTATCTAGGCAAATCAAACATAACACCTTTATCTACCCTTAACTCAGCTGATGCAAGATGTAGTGAAGTGGATGCAGTAAGCTTCTAAGAGTTGGCGATAGAGGCATTAGTCCCAAATTTGTTGCCACAAAAGCGATCAACTCAGGGCATTGATTAACAGATACCAGGCAGGCACCAGTAAATTGCACCGTCCATACTTTCCAAACACAAATAGTTATTAAAAATCAAGCCTCTATAACTCTGCAGCAACGAACCATCTCAGCTCAAGATTCAGAACGCCGAGACAAAATTCAAACTTCACTTTAGGGTTTCAGGTGCCCAACATATCTATAATCAAAGACTAAGTACTGATCAAGATCATCGGGACTGGAAACTAACCCGAAATACCTCAATGGATAGCTAATAACATCAGTATGCTGAGATTTTTCCACTTCCCATGAATCCTGTCGGACGAATCAAACGGAACACAAACACAAACGCAAAGGAGGCGGAGAAATTACCTTGGATTTGGGTATGGAACCGTGAAACCGCAATCGACCCTTTTAATTATGAGATGGCAGTGGTAGGGGCTCGAATTTTGCCGAATTCGTGTGCTGCTCAAACTGACAGGAAAGGAGGCTTTGACAGTTGGGGAGCGGGCACGATTGCACGCGAAGCTGACGGGTGTACCGAGATTTACGGATGCACTTCTTCGTTGTCGATCAAAGAAGGAAGAGGGGTGGGGGGAAGGAGGGGGGCCGACTCTGTTCCAGAGCATTCTCGTGAAGGAAGAAGCTGTGTAGGGGCCGGGTAAAACCCTAACTTCCGGTCAAACGATTTTGCTGAAATGTGGGGTCCACATGTTCCCAATAAACGGTCAAAATAACAATCATTCAAAATCAAAATCACAACTTTAAAATGTTGCTATGAAACCAAACAGAGCCTAAGAATTTAGATATATAAACTTGAGTAGAATTAATGTATTAGAGTGTCTACATGCCTTACGGTCAATATATATCTCTTGGTGGTGAGATGTTATATATATATGGGAGAGAAACAAATTAAGATCAATACTTAAAATAGTTAAGTATGATACTAAAAGATATTGACTTTCACCTCCCAACATTAATAAATCTGTTATAAAAGATAAAATCTACTAATTGTTTGCATTAGATGGTTTCATAATAGTTACTTTTATTATCAATGCTAATGCCAATTTAATGTAAATTTTACTATCAATGTTGTATAATAAATGGTTATAATAATTAATGTATTATAACTCATACATTAATATGTTAAATATAAATTAATTAACAATATATATTATTATAAATAATAGTAGCAAATATGAAAACAAAGAATACATTAATTTGAATCATTATTGTTATTTAAATAGTAAATAAATATTCATAGTCGTAGGACAATAGAAAAGTTAATTATATGAATTTAAACTTTATTGAATAATGTTTTAAACTATTGCGAATCTTATAAAGCCTTAATTAAGTAAATCTCTCATGAAAATAATTGACTAATTTTAGCTAAAATTAATCAAATTCACGAAATTTAATATATACAATTTGAGTAAATATAGCACAATAAATAGTGAAATTTGACTTTTTGAAAAAAAAATTATCCTCAATTTTTTTGATAACTCATAAGAAATCTCAATTAATAAAATATCCTAGAGTATAGCAAAGAGGTTAAGATCTCAAGAGCGTACCCACGCTAACAACGCATAATACGAAAGCAAGTGTAATAAAAAAAGTTATAGTAACTAATTTTTATCTGAATAGAATATTGATAATTTTGAAAACATAACACTACTATTTTTTTTGCCTTTTAAATATATTTGTAATACATGAATTGATGAAAATTCCTCAAGATATTTACATATAATTAGTAGATATTTATACTAAATAAAATGGAATATTTTCTCATGAAATTTTTGAAACTTAACTAAAACAAATAAGTTTGAATTATGTAAATAAAAATATATTTGCTGTGAAAGTACCATGCAATGCACGACTGAAAAAACCTAGTATTAATATATGAATCAAAAGTGAATAATAAATATAAGATAGTTGGGCTGGCAAGACTACCCTCCGTTTGCCTTTCTTGCACGCGTTTGAAACCCTTTTCCCTCGATTCTCATCTTTTCCTTTCTTTTATTAATTTATTCATTGTACTTTATTTTAAAAATGCATTTTAATATTCAAATAATAGGGGCATGAGTATTCATTGTGCTGCTATTAGTTCAAACTAAAGCTAGCTGAAAAACTTAATTTTTACATAAATGGATTCATGAGATCATGTTTTACACCACCACAATAAGACGAGTTTTTTTTTGTTTTTCATATGTAAGTAAAAGATTATGTGTCAATCATGATACATCTATATTACAAAAGGAAGAAAGAAGTTAGTTGATGTTATTTTCCTTCTCCTAAAAATTAAATATCTGCTATGAAATAGTCTCTTAAATTAAGATTCATTGGATACGGAGAAAGTTAATGTTAAATTATTAAATTCATACACTGTTTACGATAAGTATTATTTAGCCTACGAGCGCATGCCTAGCGATATTGCTGATGATATAACAGGTTAATTCTACTCTATATGATTTTATTATTATCATTAGAAAATTTTTTGTACTATTAATAAATTTTTTAAAACAAAAGTACATGTACACTAGTATTCATAAATAGTATCGTCCCATCTTAGGGTTAAGTTGGAATTATGTTGTGAGGATCCTGAAAGGCATTGCTCAAGGATTGGAGCACATCCATGGGAAAGGCTATGTGCGCAGTAAGTCCGCACAATGACCGATAATTAATGAATGTTCGAAGAACCTCACATTTTTAGAGTATTTTACTTGTCAAAACTCATAGGGAAAGGAAGCGAGATCACCGACTTTGGGACCCTCTCAAGGGATGGTAGTAGAAGTTTCAGCAATTTTACAAGGGGCAATTCTGCCCCAGAATTGGTTATACGTACGACTTGTGCATGTCAATTCATCAAACAATACATTCTTTCAAATATTTTGATATTTTAAAAACATGACTTGTAATATATAATCACCTATATTTACTCTCTTTTTTTTAATTGACTTGTGTATATTTTTTGTAATATTTTACAAAACATGAGGATTTATATATATATTGCCTTTGCTAGATGCGCCTCCGACAAAGAAATCAGATGTTTTTAGTTTTGGGATAGTATTGATTCAACTACTATCTCGGAGCATGGACCTAGAGAGGCAAGTTGAAAAGGGGCAAAGAGAAGGAATTGCGGGAGTGGGCAAACGTTCTATTTGGAATAACTGGACAATATTTGGTTCACAATAACTTTATGACTCCTGAATCTTGTGCGATAGTTTTGACGGAGCTTGCAATCAATTATCCCAAGAAATGCCCTGAAGGCCGTCTCACCATGAATGAAGTGATTAGAACACTCAATGATCAGCGAAAGTTTTGGCTCGAGCCCGATACAGCCCCATTTGATCACTTTAGTTTTTCTCTCTCTGCCCCATTTGATCACCTATGTTTTTTCCTCTCTCTTTAATTCACTTTTCCTAATCAATTGGTTTTGGGTCTATTCCATTAATAAAACTTCAGTTGTCGGCAAAAATTAACTGTCCTCTTCATATATATATATATATATATAATTTCTCAACATATGTTACTGAAAAAAAAATGGAATACCGGCTTAATAAAGTGAATGACATATCTAAGCTGCCAGTACCAATAAAAAATGAAAATGACAAGTGTTCCATGATAACCAATTTTTTTGGGTTACCAGCCATGCCAACTAATTCTAAAAGACATCGGTTCTATGAACCGTAAAATATGAACAGTATTTTTGGAAGAGGGACGAGGAGGAAATTAGGAAGCAGAAAATTAAATTGCAGAAAATTGAGAAGAGAACCATAACATGATCTTATTAGCCATCAAGCGTAACTAAGCACGTTCCTTGTGGAGGCAAAGCAGATGGTCGATGCCCAGATCAGAACCATAACGCCTAACAATTTTTAACATGAGTAGAAAGTTGACAACTTCATTGCTCAAGAGCCGGGAACGAGCTGAATCCTCTACACGCTCCATTGCCAGCCTTGTAAGAGCAAAGCCGTCACGACCGGAATAGCCTTTACTCGATATCAGGCTTCTGTGGACAAGGAAAAACTTGGAGTACTTTGAATACCTCAGGTTTTTCCTCACTCTCTTGGGTCTTTCTTCTTGCTGTAATTTGGCCCACACATCAAGAACCAACTCATAGTGAAGTCCTTCAGGATCATAGGCTCTTTTACAGATCAACGCGAGAACGAGGACACCAAATGCAAAGATGTCGGACCACTGTCCCAGACCCTTTGAATAATCTGCCACATATAAAACCCGGAACCATCGTCTCAGCTTCTTTTAGATATATAGTTATTGTTATAAACCAATTATCACGCAACAAAGTTATTGCGAAATATTTCAATGGGATGAACAAAATAGCGATAAAGAAAAGGAAAAGTTTCTACGTACTAACATGATAAAGCAGGATAATCGGTGTAACCAAAACCTCCATTGAGAGCTCTTCCGGTATCGTCTGGTGCTTTTACCATATCTTGAAAGGTTCCACCAAGAAACATACTGAAATCTAATATTTTTAGATCGTATCCCTGCACATACAATCAACAGTTTTCGGGTTAAAGACTGTCACGATCGGAAGCAATTAACCAGCGATCTACCAATCGTGAGGTGAAAAATTAATAATAACCTCGTCAAGCATAAGGTGACGTGCATCTAAATTGCGAAGCAAGTACTGCGGATTATGGGCGTGCAAGTACTCAATGAAAAACGCTAAGTGTATAATCACCTTCATGCGGTGTGGCCATCTGAAATTTTTTGCAACAAGAAACTTAATTGATTTTTTTTTAAGATCGATGAGTGAACAGTGAAAAAATCGAAACACACCCTTAATTAGGTGGGGTTAATTCAAATCCTAAATAAAGATTAACATAACAAGCAGGCGAGATTGAGGAATTGGATTATTTGTATTAACAACTGATTAGAAGGAGGACGAAATCAGTGACACCTTTAGGTATTAGGTTTAGGACATTGTCGAGTGGCTTGAGATTGTAAATAAGCGCGTCATGACCGTCTTCGTCACAGTATCCGATCTGCTTCGCTACCCTTGGATGGGACCTAATCTCTTTGTGGACGAGTATCTCATTCTGCATACAAACTTATAATTCGTGCTGCAACGGAAAAAAGAGAAGAAAAAAAAAGAACTTATTTTGTGAAGCAAAAGCGTGTATATGCAATCGTCAAATCAATAGGAAAGCAGTATAACTCAAGGGTTTTGGTCTAATGATTAATGTGTACCCAAGTTTACATCAAGACCCAAGTTTGAATTTCCTTAGGGCCACCGGAGCGCCTTTGGCGTAATACCAGCTCCGTGCGCCACCGGGGGGTTCATAGAGCCCCGGAAATTAGTCGGGCGAAGTTCGGATACCTCGGATTAGCCCAAAAAAAAAAAGGAAAGCAGCGTACGGACTTTCATCGCCAGCCGGGCTCTCCAGACCAAAAATAATCCGTATACAGCTGAGGCCATCGTCAGACTTTAATAATGATCTCATCAGCACTCGGGCTCGTGAAGTTACCCGATTCGTGTTTTCCCCAGTAGACTTTTCCGAACTGGGCACTCCCGAGGACTTGATCTGTGCTGAACCGATTTGTTAATTGCACGAGCTCCGCTTACTGGAACTCGATCTATGCCGAGTCCATAATTGTCAATAGCTGGAAAAAATTTCAGCAGTAAACAAACTATAATGAGAATGTGTTGGAGGATGTTTGACGGGGGGTCCTACCTACTCTGGCGTTTTGGTATTGGGTGCCGTTTAACACTTGATAATATATTTGTACAATCCGATAATATACTTCTATACGCAACCTTTTTCGTTGATCCAATTTTTTTTGGACCATTGACTTTTGATACATAATTTATTTGACAAGTTATTTCAATTTAGAAATCCAGAGTTAGAAATCTATCTTCTGAGTTGCTACGGCGTCAGGGATGTCTTCGTTGTTAGCATCCCAGATGATCTCACCAGATTCATCTGTCTTGACGCTGGTCAGGATTTCATTTTGTTGGAAGGGAGAAAGGTAGTTATCCCACCATCCCTTCAGTTGGCCGGTGAACCCTGCTATCAGCATGTGTGCTATGGCTGGGTCCGACAATCGGGTCTGGGTCTTGTAAGCATTTGACACCATCGTCATTTGCTGCAAGACGCTCAGAATGTTATATTCAGACTGCCCGTCTATGTTCCACTCATAGATGGCATTGGCACTGTACCTATTCTGGACAATGTTTGGTTTTTCTTCCAAAACTAGGTCTGGTGCACTTATGGTAGAATTCTGTTTTATCTCTGATAAATGCATTTACAAGATAGACTGATGTATTTTGCGCAGGAAATGGCCGTGGAATCTGCCCAAGAGTGGTTACACCATTGGCTGTTAGAACTGTAGCAAGACGAAAGTCTTGAAAAAATCCAAAAAGATATACAGGACGGGGAAACAGACTCTATGGATCGTATATTCACTGCTTACATCCACAAAATCTGTGCCCTCATCGATCATCCTGTATCCCATGTGTTGTGTGCCTATTTTAACAAGCATTGCAAAAAGATCCCTCGATGCAATACAAAACCTTGTTTTCGGCACATCAACTCCACTTTAAAAACCCGGGAGGATTATGAGCTATTCATAGGCCACCTGGCTTTGCAGGCTCCTGTAAGAGTCCATTTAAACATTAATCTGCCATAACCATTGTTTCATGTCTGTATACAGGAACATGGATCTCCCCTGGCTTGACCAGGTCAATAAAGGTTCCTCCTCCAGGAACAAAACCCATAAACATCAGGATCTGCCTCCAAAAAAGCGATTCTGCATAAAGTCCAGCCTCACGGCTTGGCGGCCTGATCACAGGCAACAACTCATCTTGGATGATTTATGGTCTTCCATAAAAAATCCTCAAAAGGGTGAGGCTTCCATAAATGCATTGGTTCTCCACATGGAGGAGCAAAGCAACAACAAAGCATCCTTGCAGCAGGAACTTTGCCTGAAAATCGATTCGCTACAAGAAGAGCTATCCCTCCAAAAAGCTCAGACTCAAGCTTTCCTCCAAGACAGGTTAGTAGAGTTCGATAATTTCACAGAGCACTTTGCAGAAATGCAAGGAGAAAATCATGCTCTAATGAAAAAATTAAAAAAGAGCGAAAAAAGGAGAGGTATTCTTGAAAAAGAAAATGAAGGCTTCAAAAAAGAATTAGAAAGCCTCTGTGTGGAAAGAATAGAAGTCTTAGAGTTTTCTGAGTCCTGCCTCAGAGAAAAAGACACTCTTGGTGATGAAAATAAAAAATTAAAGCAGGATTTGGAGTCCTTATCAACTCCATCGATAAATCAGTCTGTGGTTCCCCCCATCGGAAACCAAACTGAAAAGCTGTTTTGGGAAAAACCCATTGAGATAACTCTTAGTGGCGTCTTCCCTCGAGCAGGAGAAATCCTGTTCCTTTCAAAACTTCCTGAAGATATTGTCTTAAAAATTTCTGAGACAAGTCTCCAGGATTTTACTACAACCACCATTTCCTTTTTCAAAAGACTCCTTCATTTCTGTGCATGTTCACAAAAAGGAATTGACGGATGGTTTTGGAATTGGGAAAGAAAAAACCATTTTCAAAATGATTTTCCAAAACCCTGTGACCAACACGAGGAAGATGATGATTTTGAAAGAACTGACATCCTACTCATGAATGGTTGCAGGCATATCCTGGAATTCTCGATCCCCAGGATAAGCTTTTATGTTTTCCCTTTAAAAGATAAATTTTATAAACACCATTTCGAATTTTGTGATCTTCTGAAATATGGAGTTCTCAAATCCATTATTCTGAAACCAGAGGATGAACATCGACCAGAGTACCAATCTCTTTTCGGAGATAATGCTTGGGGATTGATCAAAAGGTCCCTGCATCGATCGTCCAGCCTCTTCATCAGCATAGAATCCTCTCCACCGGAGTGGATCTCCCCCATAAAAGTCCAACCTGCTATCCATTACATTTTTATCTCTCCGGTAAGTTCGAGGAGCATTCTCACTCCGGAAGTGAAGTTCTGGCCAGCAGATGGACCGATAACCAACCAGATCAGCGACTGGCGAGCCTGGGTTCAGGTAAATGAATGGCACTGGCGTAAATACCCAGAGCATGTTCTCCAGTTCTCAGGTGATTGCCAAAGAATTTTCCTGCATATCTCTCTCGTAGACTTACCAGCTCAACCAGGGTTCAGCACAAGACATGCTTTCCTGATTGATAAGTTTATCTTCTGATAGATCCCTATATTTTAAAATATTAATTATAATTAATGTGTGATCTTCTGATAATTTATGTTTTAAAATATCGTCTACCAAAAAAATGAGTTTAAACTTATGAACAAAAGCAACTACTAGTAACCAACGTGGGTCGATTCAAGCGTTTTGGCGCTTGTTCTGTTTAAGCATGGTTTTGAGTTCGAGTTTTTATGAATGCAGAAAATTTACATTGGGAGAGCTTTATCCCTTAGTGGGTCGACCCAACTCGCCTGAATTAATCGAGTTTTGATTAAGCTTAAGGATACTATGATTCTCACCGAGAAAAAAAAGGAATTGTCAGCACCCAATTTCGGTCCATCGGCTCCAGGGGGGTCCAGCCCAGCCAGCCCAGCCCGTCATCCACAGCCCAACGCCTTTCGCGGCCCAAGCCTTTATTTGGCCCGAGTTGCTCCAGTCCAGCCCAACGCCCCTCCGGGCGGTTCCCTCCTTCGGATAGGCTGACCGATCCGATCCGACCCGACCCGTCCGTCCGGCAGTTTTCTTATATTACAGAAACGTCCCCAAACTTTCGGATTAGGTAAAAATCTCAACTTAGCGGCATGTTTAGGGCTTTATATTAAATATCATGCCTGCTTGAATGATGATGACATGAAATAATTGCTTGTTGGTTGCATAGATTATCAAAATTATGCCAAATCCGATTATTCTAATTTTCTGATTTGTTCCATTCTAGTCCTGCAACGAATTTTCTTTTTTTTCAATCCTGCCCAAATTCCCAAATCAATTTTAAACCAGTTCCATGACATTTTCGATATTTCCATCACGTCCATAATTTTTTTTAGAATCAAATACTGCTCCAGCAAACTTTTACATTTGTTTCAATTCAGTCCCTGGAGCATTTATTATTTTTTAAAATCAGCCCTAAATTTCAAAATTCATTTCAAACATACTCTGGGCTATTTCTTTATTTCTAGCACACCCTCCAAATTTTCTCTGGATTTTAAACCACCTCAGAAAAATTTTTCCATTTGTTTCAATTCAGTCCCTGTGACATATATCCCTTTTAAAAAATCAGTCCAGAGCTCCAAAATTCTTTTCAAACGCGTCCCGGGCTATTTCATTCTTTCCAGAACGTTCCCTGATTTTTTTTTAGAATTTAAAATCGCTCCAGTAAACTTTTCAATTTGTTTCAATTTAGTCCCTGCAACATTTGTTCATTTTAAAACCAGCCCTGAATTTCAAAAAATTTAATTTTAAATAAACCCTAGCCCATTTTATACTTTCCCGAACATTCTCCAAATTTTATAGAATTTAGAAAAATCATTCTCCAAATTTTTTGATTTGTTTCAGTTTAGTCCTTGAGACATTTTTCTGTTACTTCATCAGTCTTTATTATTCTACATTATGTTGTTCGATCCTCATGTAAATTTTTCGAGATGACTGGAAATTAGAGTTTATCGAGCGATCTATTATTGATCGTTTCGACGGCTCGAAACCCAAAAAAATAAAATAAAGCATTCAGCAGATTTTAATTAAACTTAATGATTTCACCAATCGGGTAAACGGGACGTTCATTTGACTAATTAATTCACTCGACCTTAATAATTTTGCATGAATTGATAATTAATCGGGAATACGCGTCGATAAATTGCAAATACGTGTTGACGCCTTCTTTTCAAAATTCGCAAATTTCATACTAAAATCTGAGACTCGTGATCCGACGTGACATGGACGTCTGGGAAGAACTTGCATGTTTTGACTCGAGGCCTCCTAATTTTAGGTAATTCAAGTCGGGGTGTGGAAGTTCTTTTTAGATCACTTCCGGATAGATTGACTGTTTCTTTGACTTTTTGGGGTTCTCGCATAACCCTAGAAGAATCAGGGAATCAGTCAGCGCCGGTCACAGGCCGAGGTGGCCCGCATTGCGTATTCTCTCTCTTTCAAAAATAAATTTTCTATACAAAGGCAAAAAGGCGTATTTACAATTTATTGTTATCTATGCATGATCTTGGGTAGTTAGATCGGGAATAACGGTTTAAGATACCAACATTTGACTTAATCGCATATTCGGCCTAATAGAAAACAGAATGGGGATAGCGGGCTAGGCACTAGGTTGTAGGATTCTCGTGTCAAAATCCACATTCTATAATAACCTATCATAATCAAAGTGTCACGATACATAACATTTTAAAATCAACCCACACATTCGAGACTTGATCACGGACACACACAGTCTGTCAGGTCCGGTAAATGATGCTGAATGCTACATGCCATTCCCGTCTTGCCTTTTACTTGTTTTACGGTAGGATTTGTATGCCAAGATTCCTCGGTTAATAATCAATTAATCCACGTAAATTTGGTGATAATAAAACCCCATTGATTGTTTATTTGAACTTGCTTGTTACATCTTTTGCACTTGATTGTATTGCGGATCGAGCCCGATCCTTTAGGACTCGATTCACATTGGGTCCAACGCCCATAACCGACGATCATGGGGCCCAATGCCCTTATACACCGAGAGCGCACTTTAATTTCAATTTCAGTCTTTTCAAACTACACGGTGAGCATGAGTGGAATAATAACCGAAATGCGAACCGACCGGGATCCAATTGTTATAATTTGTATTTTATTTATTTGAGAGAACAATGTGAGGATTTATGTTGTATGTTTATTAATGTAAAAATCCCGGTCGGAGAGCAGACGGTCGGAGTGTTTCTTCGAATTTACGGTGTCAAAATGCGTAAGATGAGCGGAACTTAATTAAGCGGTAATTAAATAAAAATGGCAAGCCTAGACAAGTTAGAGTACCGATAAGGCATGCGAGATATAGGCTCGCATGTAACAGAACCCCCGAATTCGGAACCTCGGGTTTCACAGACCATATGCCTTAGCAATTAGGTGTACCCCGTACCCCTAGACCCGGGTAACTTGCCAGCCCTCGACCTTCGGGTCGTAAAATGGCAAGTGGCGACTCCTTCTCACGTGCGTCCGTTGCGCGTCCCCGGGAAGGTGGATACTCCCAAGCCGCGTTGCATTTAGGCGCGCGCATGCGTGCCCCGACGAGACGAAATTCGGGTGCGCACAACTTGGCGACTCCGCTGGGGACCACTTAGAGGGTTCGGGCTCGTTTCCGCTTGCTTTGTTTGCTTGTTTATTTATCGCTTTCTGTAATTTTTCGCTTATCTACTTTATGCATTTTTTATTTCCCGCACACGCATTGCATAATCATACTAGCTTCTAGGTACCTACGGGTCGCGTCCCACGACCGATTTTAAGAAACACAGGTTAGATAGGGGTTCCGAGTAAGGGTACGTCGCACGGTTGGACCGTCGATTAGGCCCCCAAAGATCCCCGCTCGATTTCAAGGAATTGACACCCTTGAATCGGGGGCCCACATCCTTACGTAGCACGGTCCCTGTAGTGCCAAAACCATGCATTCTGCAGGAGCTCCACGCCATCCTCCAACCCGGCTTCAACAATAGTCCTTGAGTCGGCCTGCGCGCCAATTTGAATTTTTTTCTGTTCTTGAGAGAGATGTGCGATGTATAATATTCATTAAGCCGTGGGCATTTTTTATTTTATGCATACATGCATCATCCAATTTCAAAATTAGGGTGTCATTTGTATTGACTAGTCTTAAATCGATCTTCCTTTCATCTTGGTAAGGGATGTCACGCTCGGTCTCCTGCCTGCGCCTCGACAGAGTCACACCACCGCTCGAGGAGATTACTCGTATATGGGGAGCATTACGCCCAGTCGACCGCCGTTACATCTCTGCGTTCATAGGGGATATCCCTTTGCTGGCTACTCGGCAAGTTGATTGGAATTTCCTCGATGCCGCCATCGCATTCTGGAATCCAAGTCGTGCCGTCTTCGACATACAGGGTACCGAGCTCACGCCAACCATTGAGGAGTACCGGACACTCATCGGTCGAACCGCAGTTGTCCACGGCATCGTAGAGCCCAACTTCCACACCACCCGACCAACCCTAGTTTCACGCCTACTCGGGGTTCCCACGACTCGTTTGAATGCTGAACTCGCATACTCCGGAAGCACGGAGATTGCAATCGAGAAACTCCTATTTTTTATTAAGTCACGAGCGCATAGGGTCCGGGGGGATTTTCTTCGAAAGGATTTATGTCATGTTGTTCTATTGCTAATCTTTGGAACCCTCTTATTCCCTCGCTCGCATAGTCTCATCGATGCTGCCTTGGCCAGTGTTGTCCTCCAAGTGGTCGGAGGGCGTGGTTATGAGGTAGCCCTCGTGGCTGAGACCATCCGGTCCCTTGACCGCGTCTTGAGAACATGCGACCGAAGGATAAGAGGATCCCCTATACTTTTACAAATTTGGCTTCAGAGTCACGCAAACCCTCTGCGTCTGTTGCGCTCGATTATGTATTTTAATGGTTCGGAGTCAATTATTTCTCGATTGCTACCCCTCCTGCGTGTGGAAGAACGCAAGGTCTCTGAGTGGATCAAAATTTTTCGTGAAATAGCACCTAGGGGCTTCAAGTGGCGTGCCGCGTGGATGCCACCCGGACCCATGGCCCTTAGGTGTCCTGATTTTTATGGAGTCCCACTCATGAGTCATGCGGGGTCCACCACTTATTTTCCGGCGCGAGTAGTGAGGCAGCTCGGTAGCTTACAGACGGTCCCCGAGGATACGGCGCGAACTAGATTTGAACATACTTGGCGGGTGGATCAGACACCCGCAGATCGCCAAAGTAACATTGAACAGGTCCTGGATGCGTGGCGAACTGTGATTACCGAGCGTCCATACTTCCCCGAGCATCCGACCCTTGATGAGCGGGATTTCCAGGCTACAGAAGAATACATCATTCGCTTCTACTGATGGGGTCCAACAGCACACGAGGATCTCGTCAACTCTCCGCGAGTCGAAGATGGCAGGTCACCCGGCGCAATTCCCACTCCAAATATGTCCATCCAAACCGAACTCACTCATCTCAGAGCTGAAAGAGATCATCTTCGTCGAGAAGTCGCAGAGAAGGATGAGCAGTTTGTTGATCAGCGCCAACTACAGAGAGAACTCGCCCAGACCCGTGCCGAGCTACAGAGGTGCGATCAGGAATTGACACGAGTAAACGCCGCTTTGGAGAGGTCTAGGAAAAGGGCCCGCGGGGGTCCATATACACCCTAGGATAGACACCCCCGCTAGACCCTCGAACTAGGGCTTTCCACAGCGATGGTTACTTGGTTCCCGGGCATGGTGAAAGATCGATTTAGGACTATTTCTTTTAAAAATTTGCATTGTATTTTTGGATCGTTCGGAGTCAATACAAATGGCAGCATTAGTTTTCAAATTTCATGCATTTCATGCATCACCTCTTTTATTCAATACCTTATTCTTTTTAAAGAGAATCTTTACTCACGCACTTATGGAATCTAGGTGTTAACAACTGGCGGCACCTCATCGATATCCTACTCGTTTCCAGCAAAGAATGGCAGAAGAAAATCAATTAGCTGTCTTTGAGGAAGATACGCCTATCACTCCAATTCATTCTCAAGCGCCGACTATGCATGCGCCACCACCACACGTGTCTCCTATAGGCGTGCCACCAGCACATCGGGGAGCTTCCCCGACTCATCTTCCGCCACCTGTATCTTCGGGCCCACACCCGGCATATTCAGGAGGACAGCCATCTTCCGCAGCTGATGATCGTGCACGTATTGCAGTACTTGAGAGCACAGTCAATCAACTGGCTGCCACCATGGCCACCAATATGGCCGAGCTCATGGCCCTACTCAAAGGCCCAAATCGTGCTTCTTCGAGCTTCACCCCACCTCCTGGGTACGGGCCAGCGGTCGATCCAAGCCCATGGGCCCAGCCGACCTTGATCCCTGATAATGGAGATACGTCTGCCCCAACGATAGTGAATGTGCCGGCAGCCCATCCGGTTAACAATTTTCCAGCACCACCGGCTTCAGCGACAATGTTGGAACCGCCTATGCTAGTACCTCCACCGATCTCCACATCAGTCCCGATTCCGGTCTCTGCGTCGGTCCCAGCTCCGACTTCCGCTGTCCCACCGCCGATCATATTCCTGCCTACAACTGCCCAGGCTCCTGCTCACACTGCCGAACCTCCCCCGTACCAAGCTCCACAACCCCATATCGGCCTTTCTTACCAAGCTCCACCTCCCCTAAATATAGCCTACTCTGAACCGGGCACGCCGAACCACGCGGCCCCTAGAGCTCCACCCACAAATTTTCTCCCGGAAACGGAGACTGAACAGGAGCAGAGATTGAAGAAGTTGGAAGAGAATATCCGAGCCCTACAATCAGGCGGCTCCCGCCTCGATGCCGGCGACGGCGATTGGAGTCTTTTCCCAAGCATGCAGCTACCCCCAAAGATTAAGGTGCCTGAATTCCAGAGGTACTACGGCACGACCGACCCTCGTCGCCATCTCCGTCACTACCGGGGAAAAATGCTGCAGTACTGGAACTACGAAGAGTTTGTCATCCATACATTCCAGGATAGTTTGGCAGGAGCGGCTCTGGATTGGTACATGTCACTGAAAGCTGTAGATATCCCCACGTGGGCAGACCTCTCAAACAAATTCATCGACCAGTACAGGTACTGTGCGGAGACGCCCCCGACTCTGCTGGAGCTCAGCACGATGGAGATGACCGAGGACCAGGGCTTCGAGGCCTATGCAGTGAAGTGGCGAGCTAGAGCGGCGAAGCACGTCCCTCCGATCAGTGAGGCACAGCAGATCCAATTATTCCACTCCACTCTTAAAGGGGCATACTACTTGCACTTGTTGGCCCACACGTCTTCATTCTCTAACCTTATCGATGCCGGAAAGAAGCTCGACATCGGCATCAAGCTCGGCAAGATAGAAGGTCCGGTCGAGAAAAAGGAAGGAGAGTCCTCGAAGAGGGCCGCCACTGGGACAGCGGGAAGCAGGAGAGGGAAAGACACGTCCGTCAATGCTGTCAACTCAGGGCGCCAGACCCCCCCCAGCAATATTCTATAAGCTACACGCCCGCACCACCAGCCGCTCAAGCATATGCTCCGCCTTCGATACATTATCAACCACAACCCCGAGCGCAGCAAGTTTACTATTCCGCCCCACCGGCTTCCTTTCCATTGCCGGTCCCGCAGCAATACGCCCATAATCATGCTTCTGCTCCTCCTCAGGCCCCGCAATACAGGCCTCCGGCTTCGAGAACTCCTCAGCCGACACAACAGGCCCCAGCCCCACAAGGTCAGCAAGGTGTCGCAACGCAAAATCGGCAGCGTAAACAGTTCACGCCTCTGCCGGCTCCGCTCTCCTACATATACCGGCAACTCCTCGCGGGTAACAAGATCCGATCGATAGCACCTAACCCTGATTTTGACCCAACCATTCAAGATCAGAGTCGGCGCTGCGAGTACCATCAGGGCGTACCCGGTCACACCACTGACAATTGTTGGAAACTACGGGAGAGGATCCAACAGTTGATTGATGACAAGCAACTCACGTTCAACGCCGTCAAACCCCCAAACGTGCAATCAAATCCTCTTCCCGATCATGGGTCGAGCTCGGGACCCAGCATTAACATGATCGGTGTTTGCGCTATGGGAGAGTACGAGACCGGACAGGAGGCACCGGCCCCGTTTGTGATCGAATATGTTCCTGCAGAAGCTGGTGTAGGGTACGCAGGGTTTGATGCCACGCCCGCCCCATTCGTGATAGAAATCCCGGCACGTGAGCCATATCAAGACAGCAGGGTCCCGTGGACCTACGAAGGAAGTGTTGGGAACCTCGAGAGTCAATTTAGCGTCATGGGCGTGACGCGCTCGGGTTGAGTCTATGAGAATCCGAAGGTCGCAAACAAAGAGAAAGCCCTGGCAATGCCCGAAGTCACCCCGGAAGCCTCGTCCATTCCCCAGAAGAAGGTGACCGAAGAAGAAGCTGAGGCCTTCATGAAGATAATTAAGGCGAGCGAGTATAAGGTGGTAGAGCAAATGGCCAAGTCTCCGGCCCATATTTCGCTACTCGCCCTCCTCTTGGGTTCAGAGCCACATCGTGAAGCGCTTCTAAGGGTCCTGACAGCAGCGCAGATCCCCAAAGAGACGGCTCCGGAGCGGATTGAGGAGACTATCAGTTCGATCTTCTCCAATAACATTTCATTCTCGAATGATGAACTTCCCTCAGAAGGGTGGGCACATTCGCGGGCACTACACATTGTCTGCAAGTGCAATAACTTTATCATCGGTCGGGTCATGATCGATAATGGCTCGGCACTCAATGTTTGCCCGGTTTCCACGCTGAAGCAGATGAACGTGGACTTTAACCGCATCCGTCCGAGCAAGACTGCAGTTCGAGCCTTCGATGGCTCGCGAAGGGAAGTAAATGGAGAGATCGACCTGGTGATCGAGGTGGGTCCCTGCTCATTCGCTGTTACGTTCCAAGTCCTAGACATTCCGAATGCTTTCAGCTTGTTGCTCGGGAGACCGTGGATCCATGCAGCTGGCGCCGTTCCTTCGTCCCTACACCAAAGGATCAAATTCATCGCAAAAGATCGACTTATCACGGTCAAGGGTGAGGAGGACTACGCCATTTACAAGGAGACAGCTGTCCCCTACATCAGTATCGGGGACGATCAAAACCTCCCCTTCCATTCATTTGAAACAATCTCCGTCATTCGAGACTACGGAGAGGTCGGTCCAACCCGCGCTGACCGCATGGTGGGGAAGGTTTTGCTGCGCCACAATTACATCCCCGGCACCGGACTCGGAGCACATGGGCAGGGGATCAACCGCCCCATTGAGATCGAAGAGTACAAGAACAGGAGGGGACTCGGTTTTCGCCCTTCTTGTCAAGAGATTATTGAGGCTCGCAGGGGCAAGCACCTTCACCGCCTCGCTGCACGCTATGGGAAGATCAACAGGGGCATCCCGGTTCAGCCGCTCTCCTACTTCTTTCCTGGGCCTCCACACATCGTCGGAGGTACTCTTGACGGTCCCCACTCGGATTCAGACAACGAGCCTGTTGACCTGCCAAACATATGCGCCGTCACCGAGGAGACAACTCCAGGGGCTTACATCCGCCTCGCGCAGGAAAATGAGGAACTCAACAACTGGACCTCAGTCCCGCGTTACTCGGCTGTAATCGCCGATGTGTAAGGCCATCTATGTTTTGATATTCCCCGCGTGTCGGCATAGCCATAAGCCACGCGACGGAAGAGGGATTCTTGTTATGGCATTCCGCCCTCATCATTAATAAAATCCCTACATGCATTTTTCAGAATTCTCTTGTCTTCTTTCTTTCTCTCTCATTTATTTGCAGCACTTTAAATTTTCTAAGACAATTTATTTAAATCGCCAGGCTCCACTCGAATCTGAGTCTTCGACGCGTCGATTCGAACCCATCCGAGGAACTCTTTGAAGAGTCCCGACCCATATACTTCGGGGAAGGACTCGACGAGGATGGTCGAGTGCCCGAGATAGAAGAGAGTTTGCGCCGCCTTGAGAACCGCCAACTCACTTCCGTAGAGCCGACAGAGGAGATCAATGTGGGTACCGAAGAAGAACCTCGCATCTTAAAGATCGGGACGGGTCTCGACCCTACACAACGAGCAAGGATGATAGAATTTTTAACCGACTACCAAGAGGTCTTTGCTTGGTCCTACGCCGACATGCCGGGCTTAGATCCGTCGATAGTCAAGCACTCCCTACCGCTTGATACAGAGAGGTTTCCACCCAAGCGACAGCACTTACGGCGGCAACGTGTCGGCCTTCTCCTTCGCATCAAAGAGGAGATCATTAAACAGATCAATGCAGGGTTTCGAATATTGTGCCCGTGGAGAAAAAGGATGGAAGAGTTAGAGTCTGCGTCGACTACCGAGACCTCAACAAAGCCAGCCCCAAAGATAACTTCCTCCTACCTCACATTGACGTCTTAGTCGACAACACAGCACGCCACACGTTGTTTTCCTTCATGGATGGCTTCTCCGGGTATAACCAGATTCGGATGGCCGAAGAGGACAAGATCAAGACGACGTTCATCACAATGTGGGGCACTTTCTGTTACCGAGTCATGCCCTTCGGCCTCAAAAACGCCGGGGCAACATATCAAAGGGCGATGGTCACGCTATTCCACGACATGATGCACAAAGAAATCGAGGTCTACGTTGACGACATGATTGCCAAATCCAAAGAAGGAGAGGACCACCTGGTTAATTTAAAACGCCTTTTTGACCGCCTCAAGAGGTACAAGCTCAGACTCAACCCGGCGAAGTGCACATTCGGCGCTAAGTCAGGGAAACTGTTAGGATTTGTGGTCAGTGAGCGAGGCATTGAGGTTGACCCGGACAAGGTAAAGGCAATCAGGGAGCTACGTCCGCCATCGACGGCCCGTGAAGTACGAGGTTTCTTGGGACGGCTGAATTACATTGCAAGATTTATCGCAAACCTGACAGACAAATGTCAACCACTCTTTCGTCTGCTTCGTAAAAATGCGACAATTGAGTGGGATGAGGAATGTCAGAAGGCCTTCGATACTATCAAGGCATATTTGGCTCAGCCACCAGTGCTAGTTCCGCCGACACCAGATCGTCCGCTGATCCTTTACTTGACAGTGCGCCGGCAATCCCTAGGATGCATGTTAGGGCAAGAAGACGAGTCCACGCGCACAGAACACGCCATTTATTATTTGAGCAAGAAGTTTACCGAAGGGGAGTCTAACTACCCGGAGATTGAGAAGATATGTTGCGCGCTAGTGTGGGTCATGCAGAGACTTCGACAATACACGCTCTATCACACTATCCGCTTATTGTCAAAGGCGGATCCCCTGAAGTACTTGCTCGATAGTCCATCTTCCATGAAGAACATTTCAAAGTGGCGATGTCAGCTGACAGAATACGACATTGAATATGTGCCCCGTACATCGGTTAAGGGGCAGGCAATTGCAGATCACTTAGCGGAGTTCCCAATCGAAGACGATACGCCAATCAACTCTAATTTTCCGGACGAAGGGATTCTCCAGGTGGATAGTGAGGAGAACAAATTCGCATGGAAGATGTATTTCGACGGCGCAGTGAATTCCACCGGTTCTGGTATCGACGCAGTGCTGATATCCCCTGACGGACGTTATTATCCGATTGCAGCAAAAGTCGATTTTCCTTGCACTAACAACGTGGCCGAATACGAGGCATGCATCCTTGGCCTGCAAGCGGCGATCGATTTCAAGGTGAAGGAATTGGAAGTAGTCGGAGATTCTATGCTTACAATCTTCCAGACTCTGGGGCAATGGAAGATGAAGGACGAGAAATTAGTGCCATATCACGAGTATCTTGAGGAGTTAGCGGAGAACTTCGAGAAAGTCTCATTCACGTACACGCCGCGCCACAAGAATCAATTTGCAGATGCACTCGCGACGCTCGCATCCATGGTGAGCATCACGAAAGAAAACCTCATTGAACCACTCGAGATTGAGATCGCCAAAGGCCCTGCTCACTGCGACGCAATCGAGGCGACCGATGAGCAGCCATGGTACGAAGACATTAAGCATTTCTTGCAAACCGGTCAATACCCTACATTCGCTAACCGTCGTGATCGAAAAACACTTCGGCGACTCGCAGCACATTATTTCCTGAGTGGAGAAACTCTCTATAGCCGTTCTTTCGACGCCACACTACTCCGGTGTGTTGACGAAGTCGAGGCACAACGTCTCATGGGAGAAATACACGAAGGGAGCTGCGGACCCCACATGAGCGGGCTTATGCTTGCCAAGAAACTCATGCGTTTAGGTTACTTTTGGTCCACCATGGAAGCCGATTGCGTCAAGCACGTCAAGCATTGCCACTTGTGCCAAGTGTATGCCGACCAGATCAAAGCACCGCCTAACGAGTTGCGCCCGATGGCAGCCCCATGGCCCTTTTCAATCTGGGGTATCGACGTGATCGGTCCTATCAACCCCAAAGCATCCAACGGACACCAATTCATTTTGGTGGCGATAGACTATTTTACCAAGTGGATCGAGGCCGTAACGCTTGCTTCAGTTACAGCAAATGCCGTGGCACGTTTTCTCAAGCGTGACATCATCGCCCGATACGGTGTTCCCGAGACGATCATCACCGACAATGCCAAGAACCTGAACAACAGGGTCATTGACGAGCTTTGTGAGCGATTCAAAGTGCATCACCGCAACTCCACTCCATACCGTCCCCAAATGAACGGTGCAGTGGAGGCTGCAAACAAAAATATTAAGAAGATCATCGAGAAAATGACGGTGACTTACAAAGATTGGCACGAGATGCTTCCTTTCGCGCTCTTGGCGTACCGAACATCTATCCGCTCTTCAACCGGGGCAACCCCGTATTCTTTGGTCTACGGGATGGAGGCCGTCCTCCCGATCGAAGTGGAGATTCCTTCCATGAGGGTCCTCGCCGAAACCGAACTTGAAGAAGCAGAATGGACGAAGCAACGTTGTGAACAGCTCAATCTCATTGATGAGAGGCGGCTAACAGCACTCTGTCACGGCCAATGCTACCAACAGAGAATGGCCCGAGCTTTCAATGCGAGAGTCCGCCACCGCGAGTTCAAACCCGGTGACCTCGTTCTGCGGAAAGTCTTACATATTACACCTGATTCTCGGGGCAAGTTCGCATACAAGTACGACGGGCCTTTTGTCGTCAAGGAAGTCTTCTCCGGAGGGGCAATCATTTTAAGCGACATGGACGGAACCGAAAATGCGCTCCCAGTCAACGCCGATGCCCTCAAGAAGTACTATCCCTGATTGGGTGCTTCGTCGTTCTACAGCCGTTGCATGTCCCCGCAGCTACAACTCACACTTCCAACACTTGCCTTCTTCCGTATTCTTCAGGCTTCGCGCCCGTTTTACTTCAGCGCATCTTCTGTTATCAGCATTTATGCCATCTCCATCCAATCCTTCCATATAAGAACATCTCTGAGAGAAAAAGAATAATTTTCCCGCTAGGTTGAAAACCTCCTCGAGGCAGCCTAGGCAAAAATTAGGGAATGAGGGGCACGACTTAAAATCCCGCAAAGGGGAGCCGTGGCAAAAGGAGAGCATGAGTTATATCCTTGCTAGGCTGAAAACCCACAAAGGGCGGTCTAGGCAAAAGTTAAAGGAACCGAGAGGTGCGATCGGACCCTATCTTGGGCAGTCGTAGCAAAAGGAGAGCATTCATGAGAGAAAAGTCAAAATAAAATACCCCGTCAGGTCGTTGCGCGTTTTGCGGCCTGGGCAAAAATTAGGGGAAATTGTCGGTTCAACCACGAAAGAGCTGCGACACCTCTTGTGGAGCTATGACAGTAGTGGTTTAGCGGTTTTCAGCGCAAGCAAACTCTCTTCGACTCTACGGGTTCAAGACATGCCTCGAAATGAGTTCGAGCCGTCGTATCCTTGACTTAGA
This sequence comes from Punica granatum, assembly GCF_007655135.1. Lineage (NCBI taxonomy): Eukaryota > Viridiplantae > Streptophyta > Magnoliopsida > Myrtales > Lythraceae > Punica > Punica granatum. The sequence goes on along the minus strand of NC_045130.1, from coordinate 35,855,381 downwards.
GGATTCCTAAAAATCCTTCCTTTTACCTTCATGCAAAAACTCTGCGAGTCATGCCCGTCTTGCAAAGACCATTCCTTCAAGTCAAATACATGTCATACTCGGGGACACGGTCACCCCTCAAACGGCCACTGAATCTAAATTCCCGGAATATCATTACATAGATTTCTTTACATATCGCAATTTCAGCAAGTTTTGCCCGACTGACAACGATCGTTGGTTATCGTTTTCCTGCATACAGGTCTGAGTGTACAGATCCTGGGAGGTGTCCCCCGAGCGGGCGTATGTCTGTTTCGTTCGACAAGCCGCGGTCCCTATTCGGGTGAAGGACCCAAAAAGGAGCACACGTCAACTCCGCCTGACAAACCCATGGGCGTACGACCAGCGACAGGGCGCAGTTATCACTGCGTTATTTCAGCACAATACCGGCTTAACACCGAACAGATAGCTCTACGCTACCTCATAACAGTGATTCTTACTCTCGCATTCACCGTTCTTTGGACTTCGTGTCCTTATTTACTGTTTTCCGGACTTCGTGTCCATCTTTAACGCTTCTCGGACTTCGTGTCCATCTTTATCGCTCTTCGGACTTCGCGTCCAGGACTTCGTGTCCACATTTACTGCTTTTTGGACTTCGCGTCCAGGACTTCGTGTCCATCTTTAACGCTTTTCGGACTTCGCGTCCAGGACTTCGTGTCCACATTTACTGCTTTTCGGACTTTGCGTCCAGGACTTCGTGTCCATCTTTACCGCTTTTCGAACTTCGCGTCCAGGACTTCGTGTCCACCTTTACCGCTTTTCGGACTTCGCGTCCAGGACTTCGCGTCCGCCTCTTACTGCTTTTCGGACCTAGCGTCCAGGACTTCGTGTCCACATTTACTCCTTTTCGGACTCCGTGTCCACATTTACTGTTTTTCGGACTCCATGTCCAGGACTTCGTGTCCACATTTACTGCTTTTCGGACTTCGCGTCCAGGACTTCGTGTCCATCTTTACTACTTTTCGGACTTCGCGTCCAGGACTTCGTGTCCATCTTTACCGCTTTTCGGACTTCGCGTCCAGGACTTCGCGTCCGCCTCTTACTGCATTTTGGATTTCGTGTCCACATTCATTGCATTCCGGATTTCGTGTCCGTGTCTACTACATTCCGGACTTCGTGTCCTCATTTACTGCTTTATGGGCTTTGTGTCCACATTCATTGCGTTCCGGACTTCGTGTCCGTGTCTACTGCATTCCACACTACGTGTCCTCATTTACTGCTTTTTTGGACTTCGTGTCCTCATTTACTGCTTTCCGTATTTCGTGTCCGCATATACTGCTTTTCAGACTTCGTGTCCGCATTTAATGTCCTTCAAGTATGCGTCTACATTTACTAATTTATGGTTTTTACTATTTTGCAACAGACCAGACGATCGCTAGGATCAAACGAGGTGCTTCTCATAGTCTTTGGCTGCATCCTCTATCCGAGCACGCAACCAAAGAGGGGCAAGCTGTCAGCACCCAATTTCGGTCCATCGGCTCCAGGGGGGGTCCAGCCCAGCCAGCCCAGCCCGTCATCCACAGCCCAACGCCTTTCGCGGCCCAAGCCTTTATTCGGCCCGAGTTGCTCCAGTCCAGCCCAACGCCCCTCCGGGCGGTTCCCTCCTTCGGATAGGCTGACCGATCCGATCCGACCCGACCCGTCCGTCCGGCAGTTTTCTTATATTACAGAAACGTCCCCAAACTTTCGGATTAGGTAAAAATCTCAACTTAGCGGCATGTTTAGGGCTTTATATTAAATATCATGCCTGCTTGAATGATGATGACATGAAATAATTGCTTGTTGGTTGCATAGATTATCAAAATTATGCCAAATCCGATTATTCTAATTTTCTGATTTGTTCCATTCTAGTTCTGCAACGAATTTTCTTTTTTTTCAATCCTGCCCAAATTCCCAAATCAATTTTAAACCAGTTCCATGACATTTTCGATATTTCCATCACGTCCATAATTTTTTTTAGAATCAAATACTGCTCCAGCAAACCTTTACATTTGTTTCAATTCAGTCCCTGGAGCATTTATTATTTTTTAAAATCAGCCCTAAATTTCAAAATTCATTTCAAACATACTCTGGGCTATTTCTTTATTTCTAGCACACCCTCCAAATTTTCTCTGGATTTTAAACCACCTCAGAAAAATGTTTCCATTTGTTTCAATTCAGTCCCTGTGGCATATATCCCTTTTAAAAAATCAGTCCAGAGCTCCAAAATTCTTTTCAAACGCGTCCCGGGCTATTTCATTCTTTCCAGAACGTTCCCTGATTTTTTTTAGAATTTAAAATCGCTCCAGTAAACTTTTCAATTTGTTTCAATTTAGTCCCTGCAACATTTATTCATTTTAAAACCAGCCCTGAATTTCAAAAAAATTAATTTTAAATAAACCCTAGCCCATTTTATACTTTCCCGAACATTCTCCAAATTTTATAGAATTTAGAAAAATCATTCTCCAAATTTTTTGATTTGTTTCAGTTTAGTCCTTGAGACATTTTTCCGTTACTTCATCAGTCTTTATTATTCTACATTATGTTGTTCGATCCTTATGTAAATTTTTCGAGATGACTGGAAATTAGAGTTTATCGAGCGATCTATTATTGATCGTTTCGACGACTCGAAACCCAAAAAAATAAAATAAAGCATTCAGCAGATTTTAATTAAACTTAATGATTTCACCAATCGGGTAAACGGGACGTTCATTTGACTAATTAATTCACTCGACCTTAATAATTTTGCATGAATTGATAATTAATCGGGAATACGCGTCGATAAATTGCAAATACGTGTTGACGCCTTCTTTTCAAAATTCGCAAATTTCATACTAAAATCTGAGACTCGTGATCCGACGTGACATGGACGTCTGGGAAGAACTTGCATGTTTTGACTCGAGGCCTCCTAATTTTAGGTAATTCAAGTCGGGGTGTGGAAGTTCTTTTTAGATCACTTCCGGATAGATTGACTGTTTCTTTGACTTTTGGGGTTCTCGCATAACCCTAGAAGAATCAGGGAATCAGTCAGCGCCGGTCACAGGCCGAGGTGGCCCGCATTGCGTATTCTCTCTCTTTCAAAAATAAATTTTCTATACAAAGGCAAAAAGGCGTATTTACAATTTATTGTTATCTATGCATGATCTTGGGTAGTTAGATCGGGAATAACGGTTTAAGATACCAACATTTGACTTAATCGCATATTCGGCCTAATAGAAAACAGAATGGGGATAGCGGGCTATGCACTAGGCTGTAGGATTCTCGTGTCAAAATCCACATTCTATAATAACCTATCATAATCAAAGTGTCACGATACATAACATTTTAAAATCAACCCACACATTCGAGACTTGATCACGGACACACACAGTCTGTCAGGTCCGGTAAATGATGCTGAATGCTACATGCCATTCCCGTCTTGCCTTTTACTTGTTTTAGGGTAGGATTTGTATGCCAAGATTCCTCGGTTAATAATCAATTAATCCACGTAAATTTGGTGATAATAAAACCCCATTGATTGTTTATTTGAACTTGCTTGTTACATCTTTTGCACTTGATTGTATTGCGGATCGAGCCCGATCCTTTAGGACTCGATTCACATTGGGTCCAACGCCCATAACCGACGATCATGGGGCCCATTGCCCTTATACACCGAGAGCGCACTTTAATTTCAATTTCAGTCTTTTCAAACTACACGGTGAGCATGAGTGGAATAATAACCGAAATGCGAACCGACCGGGATCCAATTGTTATAATTTGTATTTTATTTATTTGAGAGAACAATGTGAGGATTTATGTTGTATGTTTATTAATGTAAAAATCCCGGTCGGAGAGCAGACGGTCGGAGTGTTTCTTCGAATTTACGGTGTCAAAACGCGTAAGATGAGCGGAACTTAATTAAGCGGTAATTAAATAAAAATGGCAAGCCTAGACAAGTTAGAGTACCGATAGGGCATGCGAGATATAGGCTCGCATGTAACAGAACCCCCGAATTCGGAACCTCGGGTTTCACAGACCATATGCCTTAGCAATTAGGTGTACCCCGTACCCCTAGACCCGGGGAACTTGCCAGCCCTCGACCTTCGGGTCGTAAAATGGCAAGTGGCGACTCCTTCTCACGTGCATCCGTTGCGCGTCCCCGGGAAGGTGGATACTCCCAAGCCGCGTTGCATTTAGGAGCGCGCATGCGTGCCCCGACGAGACGAAATTCGGGTGCGCACAGGAATTGCTGGTAAACTAGGAGTATGTAATAGATCTGGTAATTAGAGAGGACAACCTCAAAAAATATCCACAGAGAGAGAATGGGAGATTCCATTTCATAAAGTTCAGAAATAGGTTCATCAATCACATATCTATATATGTATTTGTAAATAGAAGCAACACAAATAAAAAGTGTGGTACATATTTATTTTTTAATAAAGCGAATGAAATAATTGTTTTATAAACATAGACATGGTACGTTATCTATATTATATTTTATATGTTACATTACATTATAAATAGTAAAAGTACTGCACATCAACCGTGATCGATCTATTTATGAAAATATTGCTAGTATTGGGGTTCTTCAATTTTTCCATACACTCGAATTTATTTTAGTGCAGCTACAATTAGACTTCAAGATGAGCTCTTTAATTTTTTGCTTTTCCTTACGCATAAACTTTTATAGAAATTTTGAGCTCACCCATTTTTATGTATATAATTAAGATAAGACAAAGTATAAACTAAATGAATCTTGACAGTATTGAAGATACAAATTAATTATGCCATGATTAATTTTTTGTGCAAATCTTAACAATCTTGGATTTTTCAAGGTATTATACTGAATTCTCTTCTTTTAAAGAATTTTTTTCCTTATTTTATTTGTGAAATTAAATTATTACTGATCTTATATATCTAATAAATATTCTTGATTGTATATTACTATTTTCAACAATTTATAAAATATAACTTCAAAAGATTTGGCTTAGTGATTAAAGAATAGTCTATATGTCCTCTCGAACCCAGTTTCGAAACCTCTTAAAGCCACCCAAGCGCCTTTGGTGTGATTACCCGCTCGGTGTGCAGCCAAAAGTTTATAGAGCCCCTCGGATTAGTCGGGCGAAATTTGGACATCCCGAATCAGCAAAAATAACACCGGCTACACAATTACTTTATATTATAAAGAAAAGAGCACAGTGATAACTTTTTAATGATTATTTTTTTCTTTTGCAAGATTTTTTTTTATGTGCACCATTGGTGTCCGAAAATCGACCTCGATTAATCCACATTTGAATTGGTTCGAATCTATCAAAGGGTAAATCTTCTCCAATTGTGAATTTTCACCATTTACAATATTCGGATTAGAAACTTTAATTAAGGAAACTGTGTGACAAACCCTGGGAACCAATATCCGCTTCGTTCGAGATTTATAACTTTAAATCCCTGAAACAATATGTCCTCTCCTCGTAGATCAAATTAAGGTCAGTAATTTTCTATTTCTTTTTTCTTTTTTCCTTTTTTTAATAAAACAAAAATTAGTTGAATTTGATAGCTAGGAAGAGGGGGGCCGTATTGTAACTGATAGCAATTCAATTCCTCCTAAAGATTCGATTTCGATTTCAATTTTCACTGTGTTTCCAAAGGTTTAATTTTTATAAACATCTATCCAAAAGATATTGGATAAGAGATTCACTCAAACAGATTTCTCTAAATATCTGTTTTCTGTTTGAAAATTACCCATTATATTTTTCTTTTTTTAATGAGAGTAAAGATTATTCTTAATTTATTGGTTGGGACTAAATCTAGTGACTTGGTTACGAGTTGAATGTGTTCGAAACCCCTATGCTGCAGAGACCTCGTGCTTAATTAATTACTGATTATTAGTGAAGCATCGATTCTCTATCCTTATATCTGCTGTTACAGATATAATAGACGTATAGCTGTCGGACCACGAATTTCGGGAAGGGAAATAACTATCTCACTACACAAGGATATATATATATATATATCAACTATATATAACCGACCCGTGACAAAACAACTTATCATCAACTGTGCGGACTGCTCTGGAGTAGGTAAGACACCCCGGCCATCAAGCGCACATCATCAAATTCTCCAGACTGTTTCTCACTGCTTCCATATATTTCTGATCAAATTGTTTTCCAGTCGTTCAAACGGCAGACCGATCGTTCGAAAGCCCAACTGTTTGACAATCATGGACTCTGCATTGATGGAGTATCGCTACGAAGAGCTGGTGCAATCAACAGATCAGTTCAACAAGGACGGGTTTATCGGGAACACCCAGTTCGGTAAAGTCTACCGGGGAAAACTCGAGTCCCACAACTCTACGGCGACCTCAAGTCGTAAGGATGAGGTCACCATCAAATTCTGGCGGTGGCCTCAGTTTTTTACCGAATTTTGTCATTGGGTAGAGTATGAAAGTGATAGGTTAATGATCAAAGTACGTACTCTTTGCTTCTCATTAAATGGATGAATATTTGCTTTACCCAAAAAAAATAATGATGAGTATTTGAACGCTTCGCAAATTACAAACTTCTTATATACACAGAATGAAAGACTTGTCCACGAAGAGATTAGGTCCCATCCAAGTGTGGCAAAATTGATCGGATACTGTGACGAAGAAGGTCGTGATGTGCTTATTTATGATCTCTGGCCACTTGACAGTGTTTATAACCTCATAACCAAAGGTCGTTGAATCTACCATTTAATTTTCATCGTTCCTTCTTGATATTAGAGTGGAATTTAATTACGTTTCATCCACTCTTTGCATGCAGATAATTTCGGATGGCTACACCGTGTGAAGGTGATTATTCACATGGCATTATTTATCGAGTACTTGCACGCCCACAATCCACAATACTTAATTCGAAATATAGACTCACGCCACCTCATGCTTGACGAGGTTATTGCTAGTTCTCACCTCACCGATGGTTGATTAGTAGATTTGTTGATTGCTTCCGGTCGTGATAGTACTGTATAACCCGAAAACTTTTGATTGTACGAGCAGGGATACAATCTGAAGGTGTTAGATTTCAGTATGTTTCTTGGTGGAACATTCCAAGATTTGGTGGAACCTCCACATTATAGGAGAGCATTCGTTGGAAGTTTCGGTTACAAGGATTTTCCTACTTTAAGTAAGTCGATACATTCATATCTTGACCACTTTTTTTTTCTTCGATAGATTTGAACACTTTCTTCTTAATATATACAAGATGTGAACCCGCCCCACGAGTGCTTCATATGATTTTTTTAAAATTTTTGTATAAATATAATAATATTAAATATCTAAAAGAAGTTAAGATCAAGTCGGCTCCTTATTTTATGTGGCAGATAGACCAAAGGAACTCGGGCCGTGGTCAGACATCTTTGCATTTGGTGTGCTCATTCTCGCATTGATTTGTAAAAGAGCCTATGATCCTGAAGAAGAAGGATTTTACCATGAGTTACAACTTCATATACTGGCCGAAGAACAATATGAACGGAGAATAGAGAGAGTAGGGAGAAACAAGAGGTGTCCGAAATACTCCAAGTTTTCTCTAGTCCACAAAAGTCTGCTATCAAGTACAGGGTTCTCCGGTCGCGATGGCTTTACTCTCACAAAACTGGCAATGCGGTGTGTGGAGTATTCACTTTATGACCGGCCCTCAATCAGTGAAGTTGTCGACTCGCTACTCAAGTTAAGAACCGCTCGACGTCATGGTTCTGATCTAGACATCGACCATCTGCTTTGCCTGCGCAAGCAATGTGCTTAGTGGGCTTCTTATGTGAAAATTAAAATATAATTATTTGATATTCATCGATCAATTATTTAATTTTTGAGAGTGTGTTTTAATTTGTATTTTTTGAAAAAAATATTTAATGGCTCTACACGTATTAAGAAAATTTTTTATTTTGTTGGAAGGCTTTTGGTGTTGACTCTTATCTATACTAATCATTGATTATCATAATTTTATTTAAATTAAAATAAAATATTCAAAAAATAAAAAAAGATTTTAGGGAGCTGGGAGATATCAATTTTCACGTTTGATTAGCTTTTATATATTAAGATTGAAAGTTGTTCGAGCTATCTTCTTTTGATAGAATAGGATAATTTTCTATATTAAATTAGTTGTGGAACTTTCTGTTTCCAAAGGATCACTAAATAAAACATTTGTAATTGATAACAATAATCAGATTAAGATTAGGATTATAACTTACCCAAAAGAAAAAGAGAGTAGGATGGTAGTTTTACATATAAAATCACTCCCATTTTCTCTCCACACTCCCTCTCTCTTTTATGATAGTCATATTTTCTCTACACTCCCTCTCTCTTTTATCTATACTAGTTGATACCCGCACATTGCGTGAAATTTTTATATGACTGAAATTAGATAATATTTAACGCATATGATGTACAAATGAATATAGATATAAAGAAAATGTATGATAAAAAAAGATAAATGGATATAATAAATACTAACCATTATAAAAGAAGTATATATTATGAAGGCAAACAAATACATAATTTAATCCTATGAAATGAGAATAACGTAGGTATAGAAAGTTAATAATCCTATAATATGATCCCAATAGGATTAGCATGTAATAAAAAATAAAAATAAAAATCTTGAAATGTGCATCGGTGAAACAAAAAACGGGCAATATTATTCATGAGTTAGGATATAGAAAAAATTATAGCAGTAAAAGATGATTGAAGGAAATGAATTTTTGTCTTGTATTTTTAGGAAATTTGGTACATTGAATTTAAAAAATGACTCGAGGAGCTATTTTAAATTATCGCAAAACTTTTAATTTTTTCTTGAGAATTAATTTTATATTATTACATACAAATAGTATGGACGAATAATTTAAATACGTCGAATATGTCACAAACAAAATATAGTAAAAATTCAATGAATTAAATCGAAAGGTCAATTTTATGTGGAGTTGTGAGTTTCATTATGAAATGTAAAGTTACTTAACGTGAAGCTAAGGGTTTGCTAACTGAGCTTAGACAGCGTGTCCACCTCGCCCTCTTCTGTTTTTATATATTTTATTATAATAGATAATTTCCTCTCTCCACAACAATGGCATTCTCCCTTCTATATTTCTTTCCTTTTATTTTGAATCTTATATTTTCCCCTCGATAAATTTAATTAACTTTCATTATAAAATTCATGAACCAAAAATCTCTCTATTTGAAATTAAAAAATTTGTCTAGAAGTAATAATTTTTTCAGTATATGTTTTTATTCGATTTGTAAATTTTGCGTAGCACGGGTATGCCCTCATAATGATCAAATTCCCAATACTAATATTTTAAACGATTTATCACATCATAAAATCAAAACGGACCGGATTCATGTTATCCATAATGATAAAAGTTTCCTATAGGCTAGAAATTAAGAATTTGATATCTCTATTGAGCTCAATCAGACCAATCCTCGTTTCATGTATTAATTTTGGCCTTTGCGTCCTTATGAATAATGAACTTAAGGTTGCGTTTGGTTTCATAGTAAGATTTTAAAATCAAATTTTGATTTTGATTTTGAGTGGAATAAATGGGGCCCACCATTTGACTTTGTATGATTTATGTTGTTTTGTTGTGGAAAAAAGTGGTATAAATGGGGCTCACTCTTTGACTTTGTATGAGTTATTTTGTTTTGTAGTGGGTAGAGTTAAGTTAGAGTTGTGATTTTAAAATTGAATTTTGAAACCAAACAAGCCTTAAAATATTTCTCTGGATAATTAATTAATGAATTCAAAAGTTTGAACGACGCATAATAAATTATCATATTGTTACGGTTGTAAAAATCCTCTGCATCAATCACAAGCCACGCAAGAGCCATATATATATTTTAAGGGGCGCTTTGATCATTGCATCCCCCACCCTTGTAATTCCCATTCAAATCCTTTTACCTCATTCCTCGTTAACAAACAATGGATATATTGTTTAATTTGACTCTCCTTCAATTCAATTCTATCCATTATCATACCAATTACATTCCACGGTACCAAAACACGCCGTCCAAGTTTTTTCTAGTCTACAAATGTCATGTCATGATGGCTTTGCTCTTACTAAGCTGGCAATGCAGTCCGTGGATGATTCACTTTATGTCCGGCTCTCAATCAATGAAGTTGTCAACTCGCTACGCAAGTTAGGAACTGCATGCTCAGTGTCATGGTTCTGATCTAGACATCGATCATCTAGTCTGCCTCCGCCCGGAATATGTTTACCAGGCTTCGCTTGTTTGTTCTCTCATCGGGCAATACTTGTAGAAGAGGCCTAGACAGACGTTGAACATATCGAGTTTCCGCAATTAACTACTTGCGTCCTCCACTCCTCGTCTCTCCCCCATTCACCTCTACTCTACTCTACTCTTGCAATTTTCAATAAATAGAAATTTATCCATAGCATGTGTCTTATAGAGACCACACCAGTCATTATAAACTTACCTTGCTTTTTGTACTACACTTCAAATAATTTTCATGGAACATTTCCAGTTGAATGTCCCGAATGCTTGCTTGCTCAGATATACCTAATAAAACCTTCAAATATTTGTTGGGTTCTCCGGGAACCTATCAAATCGGTGTTATTACTTTAATAAGACGGTGTTAATTAGGAGCTTGTGACAAGCAACAAATAACATCCATCCGATATTCCATCGATAGCCTAGGTTGAGAAATTTGTCAAATATAACGATAAGGCTCAAGAAACACAATAGGCACTATCAATTTAATAACTATCTGTATTGACGGAAGGAGTTCAATTTCAGATCAACAATGAAAATTTTATTGATAGAACATACGAGAAGAACCAGCTGACAAAGGAAAGACCAAAGAAAAGAGAAAACAAGAAATTGAAAAAGGAAAAGCAAACGAGCTCCTAAATCTTACTTAATTAATGTCTTGATCAGGAATAATTGCTTGCGACACAAGATTATTGAGTTTTTGAACCACCTCACTCATGGGGGGGCGACCATTCCGGTTACTATTTGTACAACACACTGCAAGCTCTGTTAGAGCTATAGCAGTCTCCTTATCACAAGATTCTTTGAAATTCTTATGAACCGCATGATGTTTCAAACCTAGTTCCATGATTGCCCAGTCACGCAATTTATTTTTCTTGGGTTTTTTTCCTTTGCCCATAAGCACCTCAAGCTCCGAGTTACGAGACAGCAGTTGAAGCATCACTATCCCAAAGCTGAAAACGTCCACTCTATCCGATAGTGGACCTATTAATAGTTAAATGTAAAATTATCATATCTTATGATCACAAATAGAATTTTGAAAAAAAAAATATTAATTGATACTTGGACCATACCTCCATTCCCTTCTGGGGCAGCATAGCCCGGGGTAAAAATATTAACCCATCTCGTGGCACCAATCTTGGAGAGAGTCCCAAAATCGGTGATTTTTGCTTCATTATCCTAAAAATTTCCACAATTTATGTCAAATGCTTTTAATTAGCAATCAAGAACATGAGATAAAAGCAAATGATCTATTATAACGGGTGTCTTTTACTTACATCCGTGAGGAGAACATTTGCCGGTTTGAAGTCCCCATGCACGTAGCCTTTCTGGTGCATGTGGTCAAGTCCCTTAGCAATACCCTTAAGGATCTCCACTGTATCCTCCCAGCTCAAGTCTAACATGAATATATATACAAAAAATTAGTATGTTGTTTTCGTTACAAAAATAATTAATTGTAATGACAATTAATAAATATAGTGAAATTGACCTGTTAGTTTCTTGTCAAGACTGCTAGGCATGTGGTCGTAGATCAAATAATAATTCTTATCATCTTCACCATATGCGAGCAAACGCATAATGTTTTGGTGCTGAAAATTCTCCCCAGCCGTCTTCTCATTCTTTTGAATTCAAAAGAATTTATAATTGAGTAGGCCACTTAAAATAATAACCTTAAATTGAATAAAAGATTGACTTATCTACTTTATATAAATATAAATAACCTACTTCAAATTGTTGCGGAAGATCATTTGGTCTGTCATCGGACTTCAATTTAGAAATCTTTATTGCAACATCATCATTATGACCGAACTGGCCCTCATGGACGGTTCCAAAATGTCCCGAGCCAAGTTGGTTCCCGGTAACTAAGGCACGTATTTTTTCTTCATTCAACCTCTCTGGGGCCATCAAAAGTAATTCCAAGCAATGACAATATGTCTTGATTAAGTTTGGACCTCTCACCAGTGTATGTATTCTTATTTTTTTTTTCCCTCAGTGATATGCACCCAATTATTGCTGCCCTCTCAAATATTTATAAGAAGCTAATTGATTGAGTCAGTGCAATAAGAAATGAGTTAGTCATGATATTGGGATCTCGAATTTTGCATGATCAATATGCACACATTTTGGTCCAAAGAGCATGAGATTCTGACATCCCAGTTTAGTTGTTAGCTTTCAGATTGCATGAGTTTTTTTATTTTTTAAATATTAATTCAATTTACAGTTACACCTCTTTAGTTTCGTGAAATTAAATATGTGTCCTTTCATGTACAAAGCACGAGTACTGCTTTAGCGTTTACGTGCATGGGTAAAAACACACTTTGATGTTTTGGTCTTATTTTATCGAAATAATCAAACTCATGATTTGGCTCAAACATATTTACATAACAAACTTGTCGTTTAGGACTAAATCAGTGCTTACTACTAATTAGCTTTTATACCTATTCATATGATCGACAACAGTCAGTTTGATATGGCCTTAGTCCTTAATTCGCAAAAATGATATTTAACGGATGTTGCCTTTTTTATATCAATTTGAAGAAGTACAGATAAATGCTAAACCAATGAATAGACAATTTGGAAGAAAACCTCAGCAAGTAGCCCGAAACCCGAACCACTGCTGGGTCTTGCAGTACATTAGACTACCGAATATTTCATTCCCCGTGGCTAGCTTAGCATCCGTCACACCGAACTCGGTTCTAGTTGGTTATCAAGTTCGATATCGGAAAACCAATTTCATAAGTTGAAGGATGGATTCATGAAGTGAAGCCCATAACTCGGGAATATGTCCTTTGAAAAATTTGATTTGAAGATTCCAAGAACATGTTACAGAATTTTTTACGTTTCGGGCCCAAACTATCCTAAGCCCAAAGCTCAAAGCCCAGTTCAGCTCAAAAGTCAAATCCAAATCCAAAGTCTACCCAAGTCAACTTAATTCTTTTTCAAATTCAACATTACACTTATTACTGTTTGGTCTTTCTATTTCATTTAATAATAATTTCTGATTCATATTTTTTCATACCCATTTTTATAATCAAATTTTTAATAATAAATTCTCCATATACTTTCAAATCTATATATACATACATATATAATGTTACTCATCTATTTCTTATTCTCTAAAATAGAGTTGACTTGAGTTAAACCCCAACTCAAAAACTAAACACTAGCAAAGGATAGACTATAGAGTTTTTTTTTTTTCATATAAAGAACATTATTGTTGTTGAATCAATGATGCTGTAATTTTCCAGAGTTGACTTTCTTGCCGTGCACTCCAAGAGGATTGCTTCTGGAATATGACTAACACAAAGAAAATCAATGGATAAAATATATAAGGAACTGTATGTATTTCAGCCCAAAATAGACAAAATCCTTTGGGTTCGATTTCAATGGATCCGGAAGCTCATTCTACGCACTTGCCCTCTGTCTATGCGGCTGACGCCAACTCCAAATCCTCAGGAAATGCTGCCGATGGAGATCATGTCACGAAACAGGTGCACGAGTTCTACTTCGTGAAGCAGCACGCAAATGAGAACCCGTACTTGATCAAAGCAGAGAATCTCATTCAGAAACTGAACCAAAAACGTTTGCAGATTCACCAGACCAGAGACGAAAAACTGGTAAGTCAAAATTCCAAAATCTTCAAGTTCCTTGCATTGTATCAGCTCTCGGGTCATGTGATTCAAATTTTGTGAACAGATGTATCGAGATAAATTGACTCGATGCTCGAACCACACGCATTATTATTACCCGGTTAGGACTTGGAAGAGGGACAGCTTTAAATCACTGCAACTATCTCTTGACAAGCTCACTTTTGCTAACAACTCGAGCCGTGGAAGAGCCATTAAACCCAACTCAGCTGTGAAAGAGATCGATAACCACGTAACAAGAGTCATCATTTTCACTTTCTAAACTTTCTTGTATTTCCAACCGATTAAGCTTCTAATGAGTTTTTCATAACGTCATGGCCTCTGCTCCTTAAAAATGGTTCCAGAGCTTGCACTTCGGGTTGCTACATGGGAACAAGAGCTTGCGAGAGGAAGGACAGATCCTGAGAAAGATAAAGGAAGCAGAAGAGATACCAGAAGATACATCTGTCAGAGATTTTGATGATAAAGTACGATAAGATATCATAGTCAACATCTGAAGTAAGAATACGATTGCATTGCGTTGCTAATCTTGATTGAATATTATTATCTATCACAAAATGCAGATTCGTGAGTTGAGCAGACGGATCCAGTGGAGGCTAAACATCAAAGCAGATGAAAAGGAGCAAATCTTGAGAGAAATTGAAAAGATAGAGCGGGCAAGAGCAGAAGCCACTGAAAGCGCTACTGCCAGTGCAGCTTTGAATGGAAAGATGTGGCATTCGTTGGGCTCAAAGGAAGACATAGTACAGCAAATCAAAGTAAACATGCTGAGTGAGAAAAAAAAAACATCCAATCGAATTTTTAGCTCGTAGAACTGATGTTTCTGATAAACATTTCATTGCCTGTTGTAGACGATTGGTGACGAACTGGATAAGGAGAGAGCAGAATATTTGAACTCCAAAAGGAAAGCTGAGAAAAAACGGGAGGCTGTGGAGGCTGATTTAGGTCGTTTGGAGAAGCGACTGACTCACACGGTACAACTGAAAAACGAAGCCACAAAATGCATTTCCAGGTGGAGGACCGAGCACAGAGAAAAGGTAAAAGCACATCACCTGCGGTATTATCAAACATTAAAATCTTCTTGGCACAGTCCGAAGCTTCCCGTTCTATTCCCTATGCTATCAAATGTAAAGGTATGGGAACACAAGTTTATTCCCGGCTGTGATTCTTATCAAGTTTAATGATTCCAGAATGTCAGCTACAACAACTACGTTGAGCTAATGATGAATGCCCGAGAACTCGCTGAAAGGAAAGAACTCTCAGCCATGCAAAAGTTATCTTCCGATGAGGTCGGTTGGTTTATCTATCCTCTACATTTGGTCATAAATTCGACTAATTTTGATTCGTTATACCAACCAATCGAAGAGATTGGGCACTGACCAATCCAAATTTGTCCTAAACAGGTCGAGAAATTCATGTGGCAATGGAGCAATAACAAAGCTTTCCGGGACGAATACCGAAGGAGGACTGCAGAGTCGCTGAACAACCGGAGCTTGACCGTAGACGGCCTGAGAAAGGACCAGACGAGAAACCGATTTTCGTGAATGACCCGTCAATCAAGATATCAAAGAGACTCAACAAAGCATTACATGAGCTCTAGAAAGGAGGACCGAGAGCACCTGGAGAACTCCTCAAAGTACCAATCAGAATCAGGAAATCTGTTTTTCTCATACACGCCAAAGTCGTACCGTGTCAGAAGGCGTCCTGAGATTTTCCATTTCATCATCTTGGTGAGGACGACAACATCGACAAAGGGAAATCTACAAATGGGCAATTGAAAATCAAGAAGCTGGACAAGAAGCACTAAAACATGTCGGAAAAAAACATTTGCTTGTGAATCAGAAAGAACGTAGCGTGTAGATATGTTTCATCACATGAATTGGAGATCATCACCCACGCATTATTTTCATCATGTTCAATGAAGCAGAGAGAGTACACAGTTAAAGATGATCAACGGAAGTACAAAGAGAGAAGAGAAGAGAACATAACAGAACAGAACAGAGGAACAGAACGGCAGAGCAGAGCATATGTCTAACTTCTTAATTTTTAAATTGAAAGTGTAAAAAAGAATTAAGTAAAATGATAATCACTCCATTGCTTAGTCCATTCAAATAAGTTTGTTAATTGACATCTATATATAATATAAACTTGATTATGAGAAAATAAATGGGGGTAGATTCATAACTAGGAAAACTCATTCTATAAAAAACAAAATTTAAAGCAAAATATATACATATATATATAAAGTATATTTTAATTCTATATACATATTATTCAAGTCACCTATTGTTATTTTAATAGTAAATAAATATTTATAGTTTTATTAATTCAATAGATTAATATGTTATATAAATATTAAATAATCATATATATTATTGTAACTAATAGTAGCAAATATGAAATTGAAGAATACTAATTCAAACAGTTATTTCAATAGTAAAAAAATATTCATAGGTTTACTAATTCATATATTATTATGTTATATAAAATTAAATAATAATACATACTATTGTAATTAATAAGAGCAGATATGAAAATGAAGAAAATACTAATTCAAATCACTTATTGTTATTTCAATAGTAAATAAATATTCTTCCTTTTAGAAAATTAAGAATATTTATAATTATATAAATAATAATTAATTAATTTATTACATATTATTGTAATTAGTATCATCATATATGAAAATGAAGAAAATATTCAAAGTAGTATTAAAGAGGAATTCAAATCACTATGGTCATTTCAATAATAAATAAATATTCACAGTATAAGGAAAATTAAGAAAATCTATAATCATATAAATTTAAGCTTCATTCATTAAATTTCGAATAATATAGCTAAACTTATAAAAGTTCAATTAAGTAATGTCTCACAGAAGTAATTGATATATTTTAGATAAATTATTCAAATTTGTAAAATTTATTATATGCTATTTGAGTAAAAATAGTACAATAAATAGTGAAATTTCTTTGTATATGTATGTACATCTATATATATATATATATATATATATTTGATTCCCTCTTGCTAAAAAGTGCTAGATCGGCAAATCAAATAAGTTAAAATGTAATCTAATAGAGTATATGTATGTCTAACAGTCAATATATATTTTATAGAATCATATATATTTCTCATATATGGGGAAAAATAAATTACGATCAATAAATTAAATTGTTACATTAATTACTACAATATTAGAAATATTAATTTCCAGTTCTCAACACTAATAAAGTGGTTAAGGATTATAATTATACTTATTGTTTGTATTAAATGATCTCATAACATTTTTTTCCATCAATGTCAATTCAACATCAATTTACCATCAACGACATTAATTATTACTAAAAGAAGTCATAAATTTAGTGATAATTTAGAGAAATGATATTGTTATGTAAATGTCAATTTTACCACCAATGCCATTAATTATTAACAATAATAATAATAAATTTATTGATTATTACAAGAAATGATATTGTTATAGCTATTAGACTTTGAATTATTTAATCCAGGAAAAAATTTTGAATTACTTTCACTAGAAAAAATTTTGAATTACTTTCACTCAAAAAAATTTGAATTATTTTAGTTGCCTATATATATATATATATATAAAAAAGTTGATTTTGGAGCTTCTATGCAGGTGGTGAGGTTAATTTGTCAATATCGATACAAGCTTTTAATTTAGACATTCCTATCCATTGGCAAGATATTTACAAGGCAGGGCAACTAATTTCTTCTAATCAATTTATAATTCTAATTAGAATTAAAATTCTAATTTAATTTTTCTTTTTTAGAGTACTGTAATCAGCATAATTCCATTAGAACCAACAAAAAAATAGAGCACATTATTCAGTACATCATGAATCAAGATTTCAAGCAACCAAGTGAATCGTATTCTTTCTCCGAAAGTTAGATAATTCTTTATATTCTCTTACATCTATTTTTATAACTTATGTTTTATATGGAGTATCATATATTTGATTATGCATAACTTTTTTTTTTCTAAATTCTTTTATGATTAATAATTTTGTCATTTATCCACTAATAATATTGATATGATGAACTTATTCATGAAAGAGATTAATGAATATTTTAATTCATATTTATTATTGAATTTAATTTCTTATTTTATTTTCATGAATTCAATTCTTTATTCCAAATTTTTGTTTATATACACGTGCATACATGAAAACCTAGTATTAAAAGGATAAATGATTGATCACAGTGCACGGGCCCCGATGGTCTAGTTGCCCATCATTAAAGGCCTAATAATCCAACAAAATGTTTTGATGCGTACATTAGTCTCTCTTGTAAGTCCGCTGACCATTTGGTAAAACTAAGCGTGATCATCATCACACTCCTGAACAGGCGGGGCTTGAACATAATTAGTTCCTGATGTGATCATCCCAACGGAGAAATAACGTAGCTTTTTGGGACGAAAACCGAATAATGGACGGTAGAGCCACTGAACAGAAGGGCTTGAACATAGACTGCCGGAAAAGGAAACAAGATGAGAAACCGATTTGACGAAGGACCCAATAATTAAGACATCGAAGTGTTTCAGCAAAGTATTTACATGAGTTCCAGAAAGGAGGACCCAGAGCACCTGGAGAACTCCTCATGCAGCAAATGGCTACCGGGTAACTAATAAAAATCAAATCCAAAACCCCTTGACTCCATGTTAGAGCAAGAGTCATATAAATCACAATTAAAATCTCGGGAAAAAGGACCTCCCTTTATTTCTTGGGAATTACAGACATCTGAAATTAATCAAATAATTAAAAGGCACTTTAAAATGAGTGCTCGATGGAGGTGATATTATCAAGAGGCAGCTTGGAAAATCATAGCGTAATCATCATTGATTCTAAACATACACTGAAATTAGTCAAAAGAGTTGAAGAAAATGTTCACATTCATTGAATGGGCACATTAATTAGTATTTAAGAAAAGCGTTCACATACAATGATAAGTAAGCGTCCTTTTCTAATCGAATATGATAAGTCCCCTTATAAATAATAAGAAATTTGTTATATTGTAAGCATTTTATAAATAGTTATCCGACAATTTTCCATGTTTCACGTTTTTATGTCTCCGAACGGAGGTTTAATCCATTGATAAATATCATTGTACGTTTTTAGGTATGTTTTTAGGAGAATAGTATTTTTGAATGTAAACATTTTGAAATTCTTTCGCTCCATTTCCATACTAATAAGTCGCAAGTAGATTCATCCGGTATAAAATCATGATCGCGTTTACTGTTTAACATTAGTATATTTCGTTTGAGAATTATTGTTTTTACATTTTATAGGAGGCAGCCACAAAAATAATTTTCCACAGTTGGCTTTCTTGCCGTGGACTCCAAGAGGATTGACTCTTATCTGTAATGAAATGATCGGACTTACAACCCATAAAAAGAGAATTAATGTAAAATATATTGGTGCCTTTGTCTCAGCCCAAAAGACACATCGAATCCTTTTAATTCGATTCAATGGATTCGGATGCTCATACTACGCCCTCGCAGAAGGCGGCTGAAGTCGACTCCGAATCCTCGGAGAATGCTGGAAATGAAGATCATGCCCCAAAACAGGTGCACCAGTTCTACTTCGTGAAGCTGCACGCCTATGAGAACCCGAACTTGATCAAAGTGGAAAATCTCATCCGGAAATTGGAGCAAGACCTCATCCTGACCGACCAAAAGAGGGACAAAAAACTTGTAAGTTTAACTCAACCCTCCGGAAGAAAAAGAAACAAAAAAAAAAAAGTTGATAAATGCATCGTATGAGCTCCCATTTTCACGTGATTTAAGTTGCACACACAGGCTTATCGGCATGAATTGCACCTGAACTCGCTCCATCGTATGCATAAGAATTACGATGATGATTGGGAGTGGAAGATGAACAGGTTGAAATTACTGCAACTATCTCTTGACAAGCTCTGTTTCTCTAATAATTGGAGCCGCGGAAGAGCCATCAAACCAAGCTCAACCGTGAAAGAGATCAATCACCATGTAAGAAGAGCTTGATTCTTACTTTTATTAATTTCTCTAATCGCCTGAATGACAAAGATTGTTTACGAGTTTTCATAACCTTAAAAAATGGTTCCAGAGATTGCATTTCGGGTTGCTTCATGCGAGCAAGAGCATGGCAAAGGAAAGACAGGTCCTGGGCAAGATCAAGGAAGTAAAAAATATATCAAAACATTCATGCATATCTACCGAAGACTATGATGATAAAGTAAGATATCAATCGAAGTTGTCAATTTCTAAAGTGCTTTTATTGCTCATCAAGACTGAGTATTTGCCGGAAAATCTAGATACATAATTTAAAGCTGGAGATCTATCAGAAATTTTACATGAAGGCGGATGAGAAAAGGCAGATCCGCCAAGAGATCGAACAGATTGAGTGGGAAAGAGAGGAAGCAATTGCAACTGCCGCTGTGGATGGGAAGATGTGGAACTCCTTGGATTCGAAGGAAAACATAAAACAGCAGATCAAAGTAAACAACATACTCTCGAGAACTGTCAATTCAGTTTAACTAAGTATTAGCACGTGAAAACGATTTTTCTGACTGATGTTTTCATTGCCTATGTAGTCTTTAGGAGATGACATGGAAAAATCGAGAGCAGAACATATGAAGCATAAAAGTAAAGTTATCTTTCTACAGAAGGAACTCGAGTCAGTGGAAGATGACTTAACTTCTTTCGAGAAGCAACTGAATCGCATAGAAGGACTAAATTATGAAGCCAGGCAATGCATTTTACAGTGGAGGATGGAGCAAGACGAAAAGGTAAAAAAGAACATCGCCAGTCTAGATTTCGACGTTCATGGAAAACGAGCTGCAATTAATATCTGATAATTCAATTACAGAATGCCAGGTATCATCAGTGCATTGAGCTAATGAGGAACACCCAAGAGCTTGCCGAAAAGAAAGAACTCATAGCCCTACAGAAATTGTCCCATGAACAGGTTTGCTTTGTTCATATATCCTCCTCTGCATCCGAAACTAATCCAATTAAGTTCTGTCGAGTCATCAATCAATTATAGCTTGTGCACTGAGTTGATCCAAAATTTTTCGGACTTAGGTGGAAAAATTCATGTTGCAATGGAGCAATGACCAAGCCTTCAGGGATGATTACCGAATGAAGAGCATAGGCTCATTGAACAAGAGGTGCTTGAACATAGATGGCCAGAGAAGGAACCGAGACGAGAAGCCGATTTCTGGGAAGGAGCCAACAGTTAAAATATCCAAGGGCCTGAAGAGATCATTACAAAATGTTGGAGAAAAATTGGTGATGTGAGAGGATACAATGTCCCACATCGGTTGAAAAAAAAATATGGGAAAAGTTTATAAAAGACAATAGCCCAGTAACCCATTGGCTTAAGCTTTTGGGTTGCATATGGGCTTGAGTCCAAATTAGGCCCATTTTTATTTAAAAATTTATCCAACTGGTATCAGAGCCCATGGTTATAGTCCTGGGTGTGTAGGGCGGCTTCGTGCCGTGAGGTGCTCATAACCCGCATGTATGAGCGGGTCCGTGTGACCTGTAGGCTCGAGTGTAAGCGTAACGTGCGCCTCGAGCAGGCACCCGTTGTATCCGATGTCGGGACATCGAAGTGAGGGCGGGTGTGATTAAGTCTCGGGACATCGAAGTGAGGGCGGGTGTGATTAAGTCGTGCGGTCTCGTCAATTGATTAAGGTCACGTGACTCGTGTAAGACGACACGATACCAGAGGGCGGGATGTTTGAGAAAAATTGGTGATGTGAGAGGACACAATGTCCCACATCGGTTGAAAAGAAAATATGGGAAAAGTTTATAAAAGACAAAGGCACAGTAATCCATTGGCTTAAGCTTTTCCGGAGAACCGATGTAATTTGAGAAATACCATAAGTTGTAACCCCGTAGAGTGTGAATCCTACAACAAGAAGGAATTCGCATATTCAATGAACACAAGTCATTTTCTATTGCCAATAAGTGTTACATTGCATCTTCATGAAACAACTAAATGGGTGTAGTGAAGTGTTTACATCATTACCAAGTCGACTGATTTTGCATCCATATAGTCCAAGAGCATTGCTTCAATTATCATTGAGATGAAACCGACACTCGAGTAGTAAACTCCGTGTTAGAAGAATTGACGCTATCAGTTGTCTTTGTGCCATCTCAAGAAGCGAGAAGAGAATCAGGAACTCCCCATTAGACTGTCAGTTGAACTATTACGTAACCTTCCAATCTCTCACCAGCGCCCACCCTACATATCTGAACTTCTCAACAAAATTTCGGGCCAAAAGTTCAACTAGAGATCATGGAAAGCTGTCCAAATTATCAAACCAAATCAATAATACAAAATACAACACGATTTCACTGTTCCATACAATCGCTGGTTGCAAGAGAACCATAGTGAAGTTTCATTTTCATCAGCATACACTTCATTTTCATTCGTATATGTCTTTCAATCGGTTCTCCTGATTCAGTAAATAAATAATACATATATATAGACCTAGTTTGGTGGTCCAAAGCAAACTATCATCAGGATAACATAATTTTTTATTGTTAATGAGTTGACTTCCTTACCGTGAACTCCAAGAGGATTGCCTGGGAAGTCGGTAAGAGTGTTGAAATGGACCGAGTCAATTACAATCGGACCCATAAGAACATCGAGATGAGCAGGATTTCCAGTCCGACAACTCAAGAAGTGAAAAGAGAACCACAAAGTCCGTTCTCGGTTCTTCGTCCATGGATTCCGAAGCTTGTGCTGTGCAGTTGCCCTCCATTTCTAAAGCAGAAACGGACTCCGAATCCTCAGAATGTGCTCTTGTTAGCAAAGATCGTGTCCCTGAACAAGTCCACCAGTTATACTTTGTCAAGCTGCATCCTTACGAGAACCCATACTTGATCAAAGCAGAGAATCTCATTCAGAAGCTGAACCAAGAACGTTTACAGATTCACCAGACGAGAGATGAAAAACTGGTAAGTCAAAAGTCCAAAATCTTTGAATTCCTTGCATTGTATCAGCTCTCGGCTCATGTGATTCAAATTCTGTGAACAGATGTATCGAGATAAATTGCCTCAACGCTCGAAGCACACGCATTATTATTACCCAGTTAGGAATTGGACGAGGGACAGCTTTAAATCACTGCAACTATCTCTTGACAAGCTCACTTTTGCTAACAACTCGAGCCGTGGAAGAGCCATCAAACCCAGCTCAACAGTGAAAGAGATAGATAAACATGTAACAAGAGCCATCATGTTCACTTTCTAAACTTTCTTGTATTTCCAACCGATTAAGCTTCTAATGAGTTTTTCATAACTTTATGGCCTTTGCTCCTTAAAAATGGTTCCAGAGCTTGCACTTTGGGTTGCTACATGGGAACCAGAGCTTGGGAGAGGAAGGACGGATTCTGAGAAAGATAAAGGAAGCAGAAGAGATACCAGAAGATACATCTGTCAGAGATTGTGATGATAAAGTACGATAAGAAATCATAGTCAACATCTGAAGTAAGAATACGATTGCATTGCATTGCTAATCTTGATTGAATATTATTATCTATCACAAAATGCAGATTCGTAAGTTGAGCAGACGGATGCATTGGGGGCTAAACATCAAAGCAGATGAAAAGGAGCAAATCTTCAGAGAAATTGAAAAGATAGAGCGGGCAAGAGCGGCAGCCATTGAAAGCGCTACTGCCATTGCAGCTTTGAATGGAAAGATGTGGCAGTCGCTGGGCTCAAAGGAAGACATAATACAGCAAATCAAAGTAAACATGCTGAGTGAGGGGGAAAAAAAAACATCCAGTCAAATTTTTAGCTCGTAGAACCGATGTTTCTGATAAGCATTTCATTGCCTGTCGTAGACGATTGGTGACGAACTGGATAAGGAGAGGGCAGCACATTTGAACTCCAAAAGGAAAGCCGTCCTTCTCGAGAAAGAACGGGAGGCTGTGGAGAATGATTTAGTTCGTTTGGAGAATCGACTGACTCACACGGGACGACTGAAAAATGAAGCCGCAGAATGCATTTCCAAGTGGAGGATTGAGCACAGAGAAAAGGTAAAAGAACATCGCCTGCTGCATTATCAAACATTCAAATCTTCTCGGCACAGTCCGAAGCTTCCCGTTCTATTACCTAAGCTATCAAATGAAAAGGCATGGCAACACAAGTTTATTCCCGGCTGTGATTCTTATCATGTTTAATGATTCCAGAATTTCAGCTACAACAACTACGTTGAGCTAATGATGAATGCCCGAGAACTTGCTCAAAGGAAAGAACTCTCAGCCGTGCAAAAGTTATCTTCCGATGAGGTCTGTTGGTTTATCTATCCTCTACATTTGGTCATAAATTCGACTAATTTTGATTCGTTTATACCAACCAATCGAAGAGATTGTGCACTGACCAATCCAAATTTGTCCTAAACAGGTCGAGAAATTCATGTGGCAATGGAACAATAACAAAGCTTTCCGGGACGAATACCGAAGGAGGACTGCAGAGTCACTGAACAAGCGGAGCTTGACCATAGACGGCCGGAGAAGGGACCGAGACGAGAAACCGATTTTCGTGAATGACCGGTCAATCAAGATATCAAAGAGACTCAACAAAGCATTACATGAGGTCTAGAAAGGAGGACCGAAAGCACCCGGAGAACTCCTCAAGTACCAATCAGAATCAGGAAATTTGCTTTTCTCATACACGGCAACGTCGTGCCGTGTCAGAAGGTGTCCTAAGATTTTCCATTTCATCATCTTGGTGAGAACGACAACATCGACCGAGAGAAATCTACAAATGAGCGATTGAAAATCAAGAAGCTGGACAAGAAGCAATAAAACATGTCGGAAAAAAAATACATTTGCTTGCGAATCAGAAAGAACGTAGCGAGTAGATATGTTTCATCACATGAATTGAAGATCATCACCCACACATTACTTTCATCATGTTCAATGAAGCAGAGAGAGTACACAGTTAAAGATGATCAACGGTAGTACAAAGAGAGAACAGAACAGAACAGAACAGAACCGAGCGAGGGGAAGAACGGCAGAGCAGAGGATATATACATATATATATATTGAGAGAGAGAGAGAGAGAGAGAGACGCGCAAGCAGGAAACCCTAGATAAAGGCCCACAACGACATTTTGGGCTTGAGCTGCCCAATTGTTCATGGGCTACAAGGGGTAAAATATCTTTTTTTCCGATTATGATGGAGACTCACGGCTCACCGAGTCTAATGCGTAATAGGAAACGGGCAATAGATAAAAGTGTCCGAGGGGTTTATTGATAAAATTAAATCCGGAACCTCTTGCTTCTTAGTAGGGAAGAGAATCGATACTTGTATGCATTGCCTAGGTTATATCATTGCTCGGTTTATCTGATTGCCATTAAGAACTCAGGAAAGACATTCCCAGGAACTATTGTTGAGATACGTTATCCTACATTAAAAAATTGAGAAAGAAACCACAAGTTTATATGAAGCTTGGGTCTAGTAACATATCAGCTTAAACTTTTGGGTTGCAGATAGGCTCTGATACCATGTAAAATACATACTGGTCCTACATGGATTTGAGCTCATATGCAACTCAAAAGCTTAAGCTGATAGGTTACTAGACTCAAACTTTATATAAGCTATTTACGACTACAATATCAAACATATATGAAATTAATGACAACTATTACTATGACAATTGATCGATATGAATGTTTGGATGGAGCCGGAGGTGGTGACAATGATGATGATCGTCAAGAGGCAGCTTGGAAGATCATATGGAAAGCATCGTTGATACAGGACGCGAGCTTCTGAGAATAATATGGCCCGTTTGTTTTCAGGGTTAAAATCACAAAAAAAAAATTAACTTTAACTTTAACTCAACCCACTACACCACAAAAATACACATTTCCCAAGTCAAAAATTTTAACTTTAACTTTAACTCAACAGACTACACAACATTTTGTCATTTTCCACAATCAAAATCAAAGTTACTTTTAATTCTGAAACCAAACTACACAATAAAAATACACATTTTCCAAGTCAAAAATTTTAACTTTAACTTTAACTCAACACACTACACAACATTTTGTTCTTTTTCACAATCAAAATCAAAATTACTTTTAACTCTGAAACCAAACGTACAGTATAAATCCTTTCTCTGCTGCCACATTGATCCTCAGCTTCCCTGCGTAGCTGATAATGCACACCGACAGGTTCTGCCAAAGAGATGCCGATGATTGAAACCAACAGTTGGAGCGTACACTCTGGTTTTTATATTTTACAAGTACACGCCAAGTATCTCCTCCGGTTTTATCGATCGTCTTCCAAGAGGATTATCCATAACATCCCCATGTTAATCGGGCTGTATTCTATGTTTGCATGTATTGATCAAGTGAACGTGTATATGGATCGGATAATGTTACCCGGGGAGCACCAGAGACCATATAGTAGAGGCCTTTGATAGGACGTCGCATTAGAGCCATTTTCTCGTATGGGCCGACCACATGTGTGATTGTCAGGCTTGAGTTCTTGAGGGTGCGATGAATATATTTAGCTGCCCTACCATAAAGCACGAGAGTATTAAGAGTTTAGCTAAATCCTCTTAATTGTCCTATGTTTCATTCTAGGATCCTTTATCTAGCTATATCAATCCGGACTTTGACATAAACTTGAGAAACATAACTCAAATTAAGGAAAATGCCAATAACAAGTACCTCGGGCCCTCTGAATTTCTTTATCATCCCTAGCAGTTGCTCCGTGAGGTACACTGCAAAAGAGCTTCTCATCCTCGCAATCAACCTACGTGCCTTGTGGACAAACTCTACGGGATTTTTGACATCAGATTCGGTAAGTATAGGTATCACGACATGCAGGAAGGCAAAGTGGTTCCCCCATGGCGTTTTTTATCCGGGTTGGGTCATCTCCCGGATTGATTTGTATTCTCTGAGAATCCGAGTGTTCAGGAGAACTAGTCCTGTTGATTTTGCATCAGGTGCCGATCCGTGACTCTCGTTTCGCATGTAAAGTCGGACCCCTAGAAAGATTACTCCGCAGATAACATCGTTTACCGTCTGCTTGTTTTGCGTGAAATCACAGAGTTAGAGTGTCATATCAATATTGATGTTGGAGCATGCATATTCAGTTCACTAGCAAAGACGTTAACTATTGATCTTATGCATACCACTCGAAGCCGAGACTTGACCTGTTTGATCTCCCCCAGAGAAAAACTCACAGCAGCAATTGTTAATGGCCTGAACTCGATCCCGTCCTGTCTGGACCAAATCGGGGTCTGATCATCTACCAAACATGTGCTCTTCAAGAGGCTCCACCCAAAGTCCCACGGCGTATTAAACACGGAAGCAAACACCCTTGGCAATGTTCTTAAACACTTCAACTTGCACTTTCCAACATAACCTCTGGTCGAGCAAGTTCGGGCCTTGGAGGTTGGAAACGTCAATGGCAGGGAAGGGTCATCTGCCCTGCTGAGACAAGAGATGAGAGCACCCATAATCGAGTAGCCGTCGCCAAGTGAGTGATGAAGATTGAAGACTACGGTCCCGGCAGCTTCTGTCATCCGGTAGTTTATCATGTGAACCTCCCAAAGCAGTCGGCTCTGCTGCAATGGTTCCAGTGCAAGTCGGCAGAAGTATCCCTGGAGAAAATCATCGTTTTCCGATAGAGGAGAAGATGGGAATTCGGGTACGTGAACATGATCTTCTAGCTTCACTTTCGCCCTCTTCCATTTTCTTGCACCACTCTCGTCCGTTACCTGCATTAGATGCAGTCCTTTTTAAGAAACCAATCTAATCTGCCAGAGTGTTTATCCCTTTTTTTCTGATCGAACTGCTGCAATAAAAGATTTGGGCGAAGAGAATGTAGCGCATACCATGATGGAAGAGAAGCGCGGATTGACGGGGAGAAAGACGTGCTCGAGCAAGGACCGGATATGTGATTGCCAGTCATCCAAAGGCACTTCAAACTCCAAAACAACTAGGATTGCCGAATCCAAAGATGCTATTATAGATATAAGATATACATATATATCTAGTATATTTAGACTCTCTATCTAGATATACAAGATTTCAAAATACAAAATAAATAAAAAAACTCAAATGCTTCCGTTGTTTGTTGTGTTGGATCCACAATTCATCCTATGATCTTTAGGATTGGTCTATTTTTTTTTCTATTCTTTAGTTTCGGATCATGGGCACGTATCCCAACTTCGTTTTTTTTCAGTGGTATCAGAGCCACCTTTGCCCTCGATTAAATATGCTATATGTGCCTTGGTTTTGGTAAAGATTACGGTTTTTATCGAATTGTTCAATGAAACAATGTCGAAAACAACATGAGAATCGTTCTCATGTTCGAGAAAAGCTCTCAGGTGGTCTTGCCCATGACCCGGGCTGTGGATGGAGATCCGTGGCTTGTCTTGGTCGAGCTCCCCTCACCGCTCCGTGGCTGCACGCAGCTGTTCAGCCACTGTGCAATGCTGCCCGTGGCTTCAGACATCCTTTCAGGGCAGGGGTGGAGCCAGGATTTTCATCCGGGGGGCAAAAATGTTATTTGATATAAATAATACAAAAATGATTTTTTTCAAGGGGGCCAGGCCAAAATACTAATTTTACATAGTTTCGGGGCAAAATTTCAAAGAAATCCAAAGTTCAGGGGGGCAATTGCCCCTCTGCTAATGAGCTGGCTCCGCCCCTGTTTCGGGGCTGTTTGCAGTCACGGCTCTAGGTCATGGACCTGGGAGGAGATGCCCGAAGTGCCCGCACTGCCATGGGAGGCAGCGGACGGGCCATGCACAGCCAAAAACAGCCATAAACATGAGAATATTTGATATTTTATTTAGTTATGGAAATATATCAATATGAGATATCAATAAAAAAAATTTGGAAGATTTATTAGATATGAGATATTATCATAATAAAATCCATAAAGATGATTTCATTTGAGATGTTACCATAATAAAATCCATAAAGATGATTTCATGGAAACTAAATATATGATATTTGTTGCATTTTGAAATAAACTAAATATGTGATATTTAGTGTTTTTCGAAATAAGGAAAAGTAGTTACCCCACGGTGCTTCTGATCTGGATCGGGTCATCTCCCGGATTGATCTGTACTCTTTGAGGACATGTATGTTCAGGAGAACCAGTCCCGTTGATTTTGGCTCTCGTTTCACATGTACAGGCGAACCCCCAGAAAGATAACTCCACAGATAACATCGTTTAAGGTCTACTCATATTGCACGAAATTACAGGGTTAAAATGTTATATTAAAATTGATGCGGTTGCACTCAGCTTCAGTTCACTAGCAAAGACAGTAACTTTTGATATTATGTACTACTTGAAGACAGGACTTGCCCTGCTTGATCAGGTCTAGAGAAAACCTCATCGTCGAAACTGTGAATGGCTTGAACTCGATCCTGTCCTGCCTGGACCAAACGGGCTCCGGTCGTCTTCCAAATATGTGCTCTTCAAGACGCTCCATCCAAAGTCCCGCGTTGTATTATTACCAAAGTTAAAACCATAGGCACTGTTCATAAACGCTTCAACTTGCTATTGCCAACATACCCTCCCGGCGAGCAAGGTTGGGCCCTGAATGCCGGAAGCATACGTCAATGGCAGGAAGGGTCATCGGCCCTGCTGAGACAAGATGAGAGCACCCATAAGCGAATAGCCATCACCGAGCGAGTGGTGGAGCTGAAAGACTAGTGGCCCAGCAGCTTCCGTTGTCTGGTAGTTGATCTTGTGAACTTCCCAGAGCAGTCGGGTCTGCTGCAATGGTTCCAGTGCTAGTCGGGATACGTATCCATGGAGGAACTCATCATTTTACCATAGAGAAGAAGAGGGAAATTAGGGAACTTGGACATGGTCTTCTAGCTTCACATTCACCCTCGCTCTTCCATTTTCTTGCAGCACTCTCATCCATAACCTGCCTTAGAAACAATTTTAAAGAGATCGATCTACTCTGCCAGTGTCATCCTTCTTGCCGATCGAGCTGCTACATCAACAGATTCAGTCCGAGAGAATGTAGCGTGTACCACGACAGAAGAGATGCGCTGATTAATGGGGAGGAAGACCTGCTCGAGCAAGGACCAAGTTTGTGTTTGCCAATCATCCAAAACAGCCAGGATTGCCAGTGATAACACAGAGCTATTTATGTATTGTGCATTACTGGGGCTTGCTGGTTCACTTCATAATCAACAACATGATATTGATTAATTGATGATCGATTGAAACCTGCCCAGGGCGGTCTACAACAAGCTACTCTTGTGTTGAGACCCCATCATGTTGATCATGTTCGTTCTAGTGCATTATCAACTAGCTGATCATATGTATTACTAGTGTACAGCGATGGAATTCATTGCATTCAAAGAACTTTCATGACTTCCCAGCAGCTAGGAAGATGACATATAATCAATTAGGACCGGCAGAATTAAATGGAAATACAGCTTTGTGAGTAGGAAGAAAAGGAAATCTTCATTGATGACTAGTTGATCATTCTCTTGTATATATGAAGTGGCACTAAATGCATCATCAAAAATAAAAACGGTGATCGACAGCGATGCTGAACCGAAACTAATTAATACGATAGCTTCCAGATCCTTCCAAAGTGAACGTATATCGAGAACTAGAGAAAAAAGGGCATTTACTTTTTTTAGAAAAAAAGCTGTTCTCTAGCTCGCAGCATATTTTCACTGCATTATCGTGTTTGCTAATAAACTGCAACTTCTCATTCTGCAGTAGATTTTTAATGTCACTGGATATATATGGGGTAAAATCACATCTGCTGAAAGTAACTTTAGAGATTTACTCTTTCATGGGAGGAACCGAGCTTCTTGAGTACTGGAAAGGCACAATTAGCTGAAGCTCCCTTAATCCCGAACGTGCTCTTACTAACTAAAAAAGTTAGGCTGAGGCATCACACCGTAAAACAAAAGAGGAGAAAGAATGATTGAGCAGAGGCTGTGATACAGTGTTGCACCCTTCTCGATGCTTCGGAGGAAGGAAAAATTGAGGATTCACAAAAATATTGAACATAGTTTAATTAAAATGTAGTGAATACATGTTCATATGCTTCTGTCACATTCAAAGGGGCCGGTGTTGATTAGGAGTGTGTGGCAAGAGTTCAGGAAGATGATCGATTTATCTGAAAAAAAGAAGAAACAGACAGTGTGATGCGCATTGTGGAATGGATGACTAGAAACGACATATATTTAAGTCCTGGGAGCCTTACAAGGACCCGCCACAAACAAAAAGCTCGAGGATTGAAGGCCTACCGAGCCAACAAATGGATGCCCTTTATGTCCAGTTATATCAAGTCCACATTTTGCGGCGTAGATTAGTAGCTCTTGAAGCGATCATCCTTTGTAGGTCCGTTAACCATTAGATAAACTAAACGTGATCATGACCATTGCATCTTATCGGTAATTAAGCAATCTGAACTTATCAGTGAACCTGTAGAAACTCCTTGGTGGCCGGATGCATCCCACCATCAAGAAATGTGCAGAATGACAATTATCAAATAACAACCGAGTAATTATCAACAGTTTCATCCAAAAATTACAAGCTCTATCTGAATAGACCTTATATTGAATATGGGACATCCTCTTCACCTGTGTGACAGAAAGAATGGGAATTTTGGTTTGCACATTATATCGATATATCTAATGGTTGCTGGGGCTGATGATCGATTATGGGGAGGCAGCTTGGGAGATCATTGTTAAGGCATCATTGATGCAGAACGTAAGCTTCTGAGAGTCTATGAAATCTTTCTCTGCTGAAATTGCTATCCTCACTTTCCCTGTATAGCTTAGTACAGATATTGCCAGGCTCTGCGAGAAATAATATACATACATCAAATGGCAATACTGATGCATCGTTTCACGTCCAAATAACATATACACGTGAAATCAGATAGGCAAGCGGCTTTCCATTGACCATCCTTTCGGCGTCAATTATCAGCAATAAGCACAAGCAGTCATACCTGGGGAACTCCGGCAACCAT
Organism: Punica granatum; assembly: GCF_007655135.1. Classification (NCBI taxonomy): domain Eukaryota; kingdom Viridiplantae; phylum Streptophyta; class Magnoliopsida; order Myrtales; family Lythraceae; genus Punica; species Punica granatum. The sequence goes on along the minus strand of NC_045130.1, from coordinate 35,823,499 downwards.
GTAGTAGAGTCCTTTGACAGGATGCTGAGATAGTGCCATTTGCTCAATGGGGCCGATCAAATTTGTTATCGTCATGCTCGAATTCTCAAGCGTACTGCGCATATACTTAGCTGCTGCCTACAACGAAATACTGGTGTCTTCACTTGTTGATCAACAGAGAAAAAAAAAAAGAAGAAGAAAAAGCTGAATCGATGGCATAAGTACTTACCTCGGGACCTCTGATTTTCTTTATAAACTGTAGCAGCTGACCGGTGAGATAAACTGCAAGGGAGGTTCTTTTCCTCTTAATCAACTTATGCGCATAGTGAACGAACTTCAGGGGATTATCGGCATCATAATTGGTGAATTTAGGTACTGTGACATGCAAGAAACTGAAATGGTTCCCCCATGGAGATTTAGATCCAGGTCGAGCCATCTCCTGAACTGTTTTGTACTCTTGGAGGACCCGGGTGCTTAGAAGAACCAAGGCCGTTGATTTTGCACGATTACCGGCTGATCCATTGCCATGCTTTTGCATATACAAGTGGATCCCTAGGAAGACCATTCCACAGATGACATCATTGATGGTCTTACATGAGATTTTGCATGAGAGAAAATTGTCAGATTAGATCAGTGTCGCGCAGGCCATCACTGAATTATCATTAATCGGTATTATAAATTACTGCATGCTCTAATAGCAATTTTAAGAAGTGACACATACAGATGGAAGCTCGAACATGTGCTACAATCTACAAGGAGAAAGCATAGAACGAAGACATTGCCCATATATCTGGCACGAATGTCCCATTTTTTAGGTGGAATCGAAACGGTTACTGTCTTAATTTGCCGCATCCCATTAGATCTCAGTAATATATATGCAGAAATTATAAGATGAAAATGTCATGCGTATGAATTGATCAACTTTAAGTCTTACCACTTGGAGCCAAGACTTGACTTGCTTGATAGCATCTAGGGAGAAACTCGTTGTGGCGATCACAAATGGCCTGAACTCAACCCCATCCTCCCCGGAACGAACCGGGCTCAAGTCATCTTCCAAACACGTGCTCTTCAAGATGCTTACAGCGAACTCCCTTATCGTGTTGTACACCAAAGGGAACACCTTAGGCACCGCTCTTAAACATTTTAGCCTACTCTCTCCACCCAAAGAAGTTCGAGTCGTCATAATAGATGGAAAAGTTAATGGTCGAGAAGGGTCATCGGCTCTTTCTAGGCAAGACAGGAGAGCACCCATTAGAGAGTAGCCATCGCCGAGCGAGTGATGAAGCTTGAATATTAGGGTTGCAGCGGCCTCAGTTGTCGGGTACTTGATTGCATGGATCTCCCACAAGGGCCGGTTATGCGGAAGTGATTCCATCCCTAGCCGGGTCAAGTAATCCCGGAGGAACTCGCTGTTTTCAGATGGAGAAGAGGCAGAGGACATTTCAGCAATGTGGAAGTGATCTTCCAGCTTCACATTCACCCTCTTCCATTTTCTTCTCCCATTTGCATCAGTAACCTGTGAAGTCGAAAAGTAAAAACGGTTTCAGATTTTCCAGTTCTTTCCTCTTTCATATTGGAACTCATCAAGTTATGTCCTTTTTCGTTCATTCGATAATTCTAGGACCATAAACAGTGTACTAATCCAGATTAAGTGAAACACGATGTAGCATCTCCTTTCATCGCAACGAAAACATTAGTTGGACATAGGGTACTTTTGTTACCAAAGCCAAATCAAACAAGTTGCTGAGAAAACACAACGGTTTTTTTACAGCAGTGATCCATTCCATTCCGTTCCCTTCCCTTTACTAGTTCATTTCGAAAGAGACACAGCAGAGAGAGGAATATCATACCATGACGGAAGAGAAGCGGGGGCTGAGGGGAAGGAAGACATTGCTGAGCAACGGAATGACTTGTGACTCCAAATCATCCAGCGGGACTTCGAACTCCAGAACTCCCAGGATTGATATCGACAGTACCGAGCTGTTCAGGTACTGAGAAATCGGGCTTGCCGGCTCGGAACCACCTCCATTATAACTTGCAGACTCCTCCAACATTATCAAGGCTTTTTTCAAAACGAAAGAGGAAAGGAAAGCAAGTTGTCGTAAGTGATCCTTCCCTTATACGGCCAGGGGCTATGAATCTGGTTTCCGTGTCGATGATAGAAATCGACTGACTACATCGAGAACGAGAACAGCTTATATACGTTACAATAAATTCATTTTTACCAAACATGATTAACTTCCCATTAATGGCTGTCAGCCCCTTCACAGCACTATGATGCACAGCTTGGTTGTATCTGCCTATCGTACGTTCTCTCTTTATTGCTTCACGAGTCAAGTCCAAGAAAGACAGTTCTAACTAATAATAATAAGGGGAAAAATTACAGATTACCCGCTGAAGTTTGTGTTCGGTGCCGCTTTTGGCCGCTACAGTTTAGTCTCTCGGAGTTTCCGGAGATGGATTCATTAAACTATTTGTTTTTGGGTAGCTACGTGTTCGTATTTTTCACCACCACTTAAATACCGACATGATTAATGTGGGCCGGTAGGATTCTTTCTCGATCGGTTTGATTTCAGCTGGTCATATATATATATATATATCGTCGGGATTGATTAGAACGCAACATGATATCAAGAACTAAACCGAGGGTTGATCAAGCTTTGTTTCGATTACTGATCACGCTTTTTTTCCATCTTAAAGGCTCATCATACACTAGGAGCTTCGAAATATCGTCACGACGGAGGACTCAGAGGGACAACATTTAGCCTCCTAGACCTTTAATACCATATTTTATCTACCCTGTGTGCAGTCTTTACATCACATTATCTATCTATCGGAGTGTAAAAGCTTCATCATTCTTTGCATTTTCTTACGGTGACTGTTCACATTGTCTGAGAGACAAGCCGATATCTTTTCCGGAGTTCGACCTTTATCTAACCGACCCCACCCCTATGAATTCTAGACAGTGACTAGTGAATTATTTGATAAATATAGTTGATATTTGTTAGCCATGAATCATATGTACGGAATTTCTTTAATTTTTGGAGGTCTGGAGAAATATTTAAAGCGCCAAACCAGTATTCTGAAGATGAACAAATATAAATAATAAATAAATAAATAAAATGTGCCTTCTTTTCCCTACGTTGTCGTCAATTATTAAAGGAAAAAGTTATAGTTTGAGCTTGAAACAAATTAAATCATGTGATTTTTTTATGAACAAATAATATCATGTGGTTCACTTCGTGAGGCATAATGGATATCGCCGTTAATTTTTTCGTCACTTTTGGTCTTTAAACTTTTCTTTTTGTCATTATTACTCTCAAACTTTCAACTTTTTTTTAATTTAGTCCTAGAATTCGGAAAAAAATGAAAAGGGTTCGGGGCCGTCAGTCGGCGACCCAACCCCACCATCAAGGTCGCATGCACCCACAGAGGATGCCGGAGACCATGGATGTGGGGTCGAGGCCGCAGATTGGCGGCCCTCGCCCCTAAATCGATCGGGATCTCGAACTCGAGATCCCTGTCGATTCGGGGGCGGGGGCCACCAATCGGCGATCTCGACCTCACCCTCGAGGTTTCCGGCGTCCTTTGTGGGTCTCAGAAACCGGCGGCCCAAGCCCCTTCTCCCCCTTTTTTTCCGAATTTAGGATCAAATTGTAAAAAAGGTGAAAGTTTGAGAATAATAATGACAAAAAGAAAAGTTTGAGGACCAAAAATGATGAAAAAATTAACAATGTAGCCCATTATGTCTCACAAAATGAATCACATGATGTTATTTATTCCTAAAAAAATTACATAGTCCAATTTATCTCAAATTCAAATTGCAATGAAAATTTTCGTACTTTTTTATTAATAAATGTCATCCCTTTCAGGCCGCGAGCTGGCTTATGTTTCGTCAATTATCTACTTTTTCCCGAAAACTACTGTCCCCAACCTCCTTCATTTAATGTTTTCTGTTTTCAGACTAGGGAATATTTGGTAAATCTTTCATCAGGCAAAAAAAAAAACTTTGCTAAATTCTTTGAATCATTTATAGTTCACGGTGACGTGATGAAAAAATAAACCGGTAAGATCATTTTCTTTTATAAGTTTACTAGAAAAAAATTCTCATGCGTAGTCGTGAATTAATTTCACGATAAAACAACATCCAAAACTCGTTAAATTATCTTAAGTTTGAAATTATTTTAACTTTCTTGAATATGCTGTATTTGATTATTTTTAATATGAATTCCACTAATATTCCTTCATAATTCAAATATGGGAACTATATTATGGTATTCAAGGATTAAAAAATGAAAAATAAATAAAAATATTTTTGAAAATAAATAAAAAGTTAAAGAAAATATGAAAATAGACAGCATTTAAATTAATGTAGATTATACTTATATAAAACTATAATAACTTGTTGAGTGAAATATTTAATAGGGTATTTTTCATATTAATAGAGTTTTGGGGAACTTTTGAAAGGAAAAATATTTGTTGAGAAGTTAGAAGGACTTATATGAAGATGAAAAATAATATGGGAAAGTTTTTGAAAACAAAGAAGAAAAAGTGAATTGAATTAACTAATAATTGATGGACAAACATGTATCAAGCAAAGGAGAATTCACTTTTAGAACTATCTTTTTTTCTTCGATAGTGGAGCGGAGCTAAGAGTCCTAAAAATATATAAGAAATTAAGAAATATAGAGGCGGGTATGGCAGTCACAATAATATCGCTGAAAATCAACGCTCCTAAATTAGGCAGTGGGTGTTGTAATAAATGAAAGCCAAGAGCCATCTATAGATGTAGGTATAGATAGATGACAATAAAATCATTTATTTGTTTACTATAATTCCATCGTTGTTTCAAAAGTCATGATGCATTGTGATGTTGGATCATCGAAAAATTCCTTGATAATATGGTATGGAATTTCAGCGATATTGAATAGTATATATATATATATATATATATATCCTTTTTATATATATGGGGAAAATATAGTTTTAATCATGTACCTTTAGTTACTTTTTTATTTTCATCCTTTTTCTTCTCTTTTTTTTCGTCATATTTCTTTGCTTCCTTTTTTGTTTCGGTCCTGTATGTTTGATTTTTATTCTATTTTTGTCCTTCTGTAACCTTTTCTATTATGTAATGCCGATTTGTACATATATATGGGGCCCATAATAGACCAAATTGCCAGGTATGATAGTTTTCCGTTTAAACCAAACCTGACCAAAATTAACTCCGGTTGAGACCCTGTTTATCCACCAGCTTTGAACCTCAAATAGGTCTCTTCCACTTCAAGAAACTGTTTATCCACAAGAAACTGTGAGATTCCATTGCCCCATTGAAGAACTCTTTTAAATTTACAATACTCATCTTCTTATCTTCGTTGCTTTATCTTGGTGTTAAAATGATTGGATTTTCATTTTTTTCTTAATATAATCGGCCATTACCTTAAGGTTGTCACAAGCTGCTCTGCAAATCTGTCCTACTCGTTCAGACTCGATTAAAAGACGGCTCATTTGACTCATAAGCAGGATAGATTAAAAGAAGATGCTTGTGTTTGTGTGTTGTCTTTTGCTTAATCCACTATGAAACACTACAAATTGTTTCGTCGTTTGCTTGAACACTAGCTTCCCTTTCTCTCACGCGATTTGTAACCCTTCTGTATCAAAAATAGAGTTCTGCAACTGCACCCCACTATTCTTCCTCCCATCTTGCTCGAGCACTAGCTTCCCTTTCTTCCACTCAATCATGAATTGGGTGGTGTTGTCTACGAACTTAGAGATGTTGGCCTCTCCAATACATCAAGCCCTTATTTCTTGATGTTGATAGAATTAGAGCAACCCATGCCCTAGCTACAATTCTAGGGATTTCTTAGTCGCCCCGCATTCGTCTAAAGGAAAAAAGGCACGCCCTCCATAGCATCTTGGAGAGAAGAAACCATAAATCAAGAGAAAATATAGAATAAAAGAGATATAGAGCCATGAAGCCCCAAAGAACAAAGGAGTAGAGAAAGGACACAAGTGGAAAGAGCTTCCCTCTTTCCATTGTCGATGAAAAAGGAGAAGAAAGACAACTCGTATGGTCATAGTTGGTTTGGTAATTGGTATACCAGCCGGGACTATTGTCATCAAACCAATAGTCAGTTCGGTTTAACAATAATACGAAAATTGCCATGTGTCTCTTTTTTATTGGCTTTCTTTGATGTGGGCAACCAAGTCACTACCACCCATTATCATTAACAGTAAAAAAAAGTTACATAAGGTTTGAAATAGAAAAGGGAGTAAAGGAATAGGACAAAAATAGAAAGAAAAAAAAGAGGAAAAAGGATGAAAATAGAAAAGTGGGTAAAGTGTAGGACTAAGAGTATAGTTTTCCCTATATATAAACATATATATATATATGTGTGTGTGTGTATTGGATCATGAAGTATTGCTCAATTTTTCATATAAAAATTTATCCTTTTTTTACCGTTACATAGATGAGCAATAATTATTTAATAGTAGAGCTCCTTTTTTTTTCCCCCCTTATTTACAGGACAGAGTATTGGACGTAAGAGGGAATATGAAAATAAAAAATAAACCGGTAAGCAAGTCTGGCTTTTTTTGGCCGAGTGTTTGTAGTTGCAGGACCACTTTTTTTTCTTTTTTTGGGGGTCAAGTAATGTCTCTGTCATGGGGTTTCGCACGAATCATTCTCACAGAATTCTAAAAGTGATAAATATAATAGTGAGAAGAGCACTTTCATTTATAGACAAAGTATGAAAAATAATATTTCTCTAATATACAAGATCTCATAGATATTAGAGATATCACGCAATCTAATTCCAAATCATACAAATAATTATCATGTGGCATACGAGGAATTTGTCTTATCAAAAAGGAAAAAGAAAATAAAAAAGGAGAGAAACATGAGACTTTATTTATTTTCAACCGACAGCTGACTATATATATTGTTTAAGAGGCATATTGAATTGATTGATATCTGCATTTGCGGTGATTGATATCTGCATAGAAAATGTGGACTTAATCTTCGATGAGAAGTGAAGAGGAAACAACTAATGGAGCTTTCCATCTATTGATGCAATCTTGCTGTGTTGTTTCCATCCATAAATTCTTAGCTTATCCAACACAATTGACATGTTCCGATAATGTCGGCAAGGTCCGCTCTATTAATGCAATCTAGATGCGTTGTTTTAATCCATCAATTAGTAGCTTATACAACAACAATTGACATGTCTCGATACTGCAGGCAACGTCCGCTAGCCTAGTACGAAGTAGAGTACATTGAAAAATAAATAAATAACATACGTGAACTTTATCAATGAGAATGATCACAAAATAATTTTATTTTACAATGACTTATGCTGTTCCGCGTCATCGCACCGAACACTCTCTGCAGAGTAAATATTAAAGAGGCCAAAGGTAATGCAAGATAAGGAACATATATTGACAGATTCCAAAACCTTTTGTTTGTTTGAATTGAACAATTTTTCTTTTCTTTTTGTGTTAGAGATAAAATTACATCTACTAATTTGATGGACAAAGTGACATTGTACAACTTTGGACTGGCCTCTTAAATATTTGGTTAAACTCAATAACAGTATGGAGAGGGTGCCAAACAATAATATACATGCAAACCATGTACGATGCAATGCTAACATCAGTCACGCATGCCTTATATTCTCACAATCAAAGTCGAAAAAATATCTAGTAGGTGTTCTTTACCGATGCTTCTAATCAGTAAATCTCGCGCAATGCGTAATGACACTGCATCCGCGCTTGTATGGATTGGCCTCCCCCTGTTTCTCGCAATTGTAGTAGGACTGGCCTCTCTGGCTACATGGGATACTGTTCTTCTTCAGGGCATCGTAGCTGATGTACCTCGCCTTCTGCACAAGCTTTCTGGGGCTTGTTCCAAATGATCCGGCCCTGATCAGGACCTTACCCCGATTGGTGTGAAGGTAGTCGAGGACCCAGCGGGCGTTGAACAGCAAGGACTCCATGACCGTGATCGTGGACAGAGTCGCGAACAGAATCAAGAGAAGCTGGAACCGATTCATTATGTGAATGAGAGTGGAAGATGAAGTACTAGAGATCTAAGTCAAGTCGGAATTACCAACCTGGGGATCTGAAGAAAAGGTTTTGATTTGAATTGGGTTGCGTATCATATATATATATATATATATATATATGAATGTAACTTATTTTGCGCTCTCTGTTAAACATTCGTTGAGGGATGCCCGGTTCTTACTCCCATTCCTGCTTTGATTAGTTTCGTCAGCCCATAACCCCAAGAAACCCGATTAAGAGAGGCAAGTCAAAGAATGTCTTCTGCATCATGGTCATATGTCCCACTCTTGAATGGGCAAGAGCACAAATTCCCCAAGCACGGAAAACCATATGGGATGCATTAAGATGCTCCGAATGTGATTGCAGCGATGAAACGAGCTGATTCGAGTGGTCTATTCAAATTACAAGATCATTATTGTTTTTAGCGGGGTCTGGTTCTATTCAGATTATGAGATCATTATTACAGTTGATTACGCATTCATTAGACGGAGAAATGGATTCTCTACGGCTAGATCTCTATAGTTTGATGCAGTACTGAATGGAAAAATATTTGGTGAGTTTTACACAGCCACGTGACTGTGTAAAAACTCAATCAATAATCGACACATGTAAATGTAGAAGGAGAAACTTTATGGATTATAACCTTATCTTTTACATGTATCAATTGTTGGTTGAGTTTTACATAATCACATGACCGTGTAATATTCAATTAATATTTTCTCAGTGATGAACCATGCAATCCGCTGGACACGTGTCAACCTGACATCCAATATGGGCCCAAATGAAATGGGCTTGGGCTTTTATGAGCTGGATGAGGCCCAAAACAGTCGAGGCTGCTGTGATACACATCCGGTGCATGTAGGCCCAAGGGAACATCACATGCACCCGGTGCACGATGTGCCGCCTCACCGGCTCTCCGCCGCCGGCACGGCGAGGCGGTTTCCTTCACAATTTGAACTTCTTTCTCGGTTTCTGCGAACAGAAATTGCTCCGACCCTGTTGAGTGTTGTGCTGAAATTCTTCTCCTTTGGGCATTGTTTCCGATGTCGCTGCAGGCATTGAAGGAGACCCTGAAGCCATGCTCGAGCCTCCCCTCATCCTCCTTCACCTTCTCCGCCTCCCCCGTCAAGCTGTCCCAAGAGCTCGAGCCCCGGAAACCCCCCAAGTCTTCTCTCTCCCAGCAGCTCCTCCGCCTTCATGAAGACGGAGACCCTTTTCCTCTGCCGAAAGCTCCTCCCGAGATCAAGGGAAAGGAAGCACGAGCCCAATTCAAGCAAGAAGATATAAAAGAGGAGAAGGATGACGAGGAGGAGGATGAGGAAGAAGAAGGGGACAGAGGGAGGGTGAAATTCGGTGGGCCCAGGTCGGTTCCGTTTCAGTTTGATCACACCGGACCCTTCGAGCCGCTGCCCTTGTCTTCTCCGGGAGAAGCTCCTCTCGTTCAGGTGAGCTTAATGTTGTTGTTCGGCAACTCAGGAAGATGAGAAGGTGATGTTCCGTGTTCGAAGTTCAAATGATGGTGCAAAAACGATTCTTTTAGCTCGATAATTGTTCGAAGTGAGCGAAGCCGGACTTTTTTTGCTTTGCAATGTAATCACTGTTATCTTTTGGCCAAGAAAAACTCTATCTATGTAGTTGTTGGATGCTGCAGACGAGTTTGTGATTGGTGCTATTGCGTGATCATTTGTTCGATTTTTGGCAGTAGAATGATGCAGAGGTTAATGCGATAGTTATCTCCTGTGCCTGTATTTCTGCACTTATGCAAGAAAGAACTGAGGATGGATACCATTTTAGTGCCAGGGGCAAATGAATGGAACGTAATTACCATAAAAGATAACTTTTGACTTTGTTCCACTGTGCTCTGTGCTTTGTTTCAATTTATTCGTAACTGATTGTGAAGTAAATGGTTTTAGTTTACGGAGTGCGTTCGGTGCGATAATCTTGCAGGTTCCTGCATCTATCAACTGCAGGTTGCTTGAGCATCAAAGAGAAGGTGTCAAGTTCTTATACAGGCTATATAAGAACAATCATGGAGGTATCCTTGGGGATGACATGTGAGTAAAAGTCTTAATCGAATTTCATCACTTTAATTTATACCTGTATGGATATATGCATGTTACAGTTTTAAATTTACGTCTTCTTCAGCTATTCCTTTCCTCAACTGCCTATGATTCCTCTTCTACACTTTTCCAGTACTCATGGCACTTTCTAATGTCCTCATCCTCGGGATAATTTTGCTTTAAATCTAATGAAAGCAGCATTTCTTATCATATATTGAGTTTAGTATCTAGATTGGCAGCTGATCTAAATGATGCATTTCATGACCTAGGCCCACTACTCAATTTATTAAATTTCCTTTTCTAATTTGGAAAATTTCTGTGTAGGGGGCTTGGAAAGACAATTCAAGCAATTGCATTTCTCGCTGCTATTTTCAGGAAGGACGGGGAATCCAGTGAAAATGCAAGCTCAAAGGAAAACCAGTTGGGGAAGAAGGGACCCGTGTTGATAGTTTGCCCTACCTCTGTAATTCACAACTGGGAAAGTGAATTTTCTCGATGGTCCAGCTTCACTGTTTCTATCTTTCACGGGGCAAGCCGTGAACTTATTCTCGAGAAATTAAAGGCTCAGGGAATTGAAGTGCTCATAACAAGTTTCGACACGTATAGGATCCATGGTTCCATCTTGTCAGATGTTAAATGGGAAGTCGTGATTGTTGACGAGGCACATAAGCTTAAGAATGAGAAGTCGAAGCTTTATACTGCTTTTGCAGATATGAAGACTTTAAGGCGTATTGGTCTAACAGGAACTGTTATGCAGAACAAAATCATGGAACTGTTCAATCTCTTTGACTGGGTTGCGCCACGATCTTTGGGAAACCGGGAACACTTTCGAGAGTTCTATGAGGAACCCCTAAAGCATGGGCAAAGATCCACTGCTCCTGAGAGTTTTGTTCGAATAGCTGATGAGAGAAAGCAGCACTTAGTTTCGGTGCTTCGCAAGTATATGCTGCGGAGGACAAAGGAAGAGACTATTGGGCATCTCATGATGGGGAAGGAAGATAATGTTGTGTTCTGTGCCATGAGCGAATTGCAGAAGAGGGTGTACAGGAGAATATTGCAGATACCGGATATTCAGTGTCTAATAAATAAAGACCTTCCTTGTAGCTGTGGGAGCCCTCTAAGTCAAGTGGAGTGTTGCAAGAGAACAGTTCCTGATGGGATCATATGGCCTTACCTTCACAGGGACAATCCCGATGGTTGTGATTGGTGCCCGTTTTGCATCGTACTTCCTTGCCTTATTAAGCTCCAACAGGCAAGGGAATCTTCTAGACCTTTTCCTTTCATTGTTTCAGTAATATGCATCTTCAACATGCTATTTTATGTCGGTTTCTTACAGTAGCTGGAACTGTATTCACAGGTTAGCAATCATCTCGAGCTGATTAAGCCTAATCCCAGGGATGAACCAGATAAGCAAAGGAAGGATGCGGAATTTGCAGCAGCTGTTTTTGGGCCTGATATTAACTTGGTCGGCGGGAATGCCCAGAATGAGAGCTTCATGGGTCTAAGCAATGTTAAGCACTGTGGTAAGATGCGGGCACTTGAGAAATTAATGTTCTCATGGTCCTCTCGAGGAGATAAAATTCTGCTTTTCAGTTACTCTGTGAGGTAATGTGCTAACATTTCCACTGGCTTTCTTTTGTTGTATTTCATAAGCATATACATTTATTTTTCATATTGCGCTTAGAAATTAGATGTTATCGTTTATGGTTTTGCGGGTTGAATGTAAGCCCCCGATCATACATCTGATCTGGAAGAACTCTTTCAGGATGCTGGACATATTGGAGAAATTTCTTATACGGAAAGGCTCTTCCTTCTCAAGACTTGATGGTTCCACTCCGACGAACTTACGTCAATCTCTTGTTGACGACTTCAACTCTAGTCCAAGCAAACAGGTAAACTCTTTTCCTGCCCAAGACTTGAAGAAACTTTGCAATTTTAAGTTATGTATTATATTTTCAGTGAGAGGACAGGTCTTTATTCATGTATTCTTACTTTCCTTTTTACATCTCAGGTGTTTCTTATATCAACTCGAGCTGGTGGCCTGGGCTTGAATCTTGTGAGTGCAAATCGTGTGGTGATATTCGATCCTAATTGGAATCCCTCCCACGACTTACAGGCCCAAGACAGGTCATTCCGTTTCGGGCAAAAGAGGCATGTCGTTGTCTTCCGCCTACTTGCCGCTGGCTCCCTAGAGGAACTTGTTTATTCCCGTCAGATTTATAAGCAGCAGTTGTCAAACATAGCTATTTCGGGTAAAATGGAAAAGAGATACTTTGAAGGTGTTCAGGTACTGGTGTTTGCTCATTTTATTTGCCCATCGTGAACTTCCATTTCATTTACAAAGATCGATAAATTAGGATGAAACTTCTCAGGCCTGTCAAATGGTTAAAGGGGTGTCCTGACGAGCAGCCATCGAACATCGACTCTTGAGGCCTAGTCTTGGATCTATGTAGGGAGTTTATTGGCCTGCTTCGACTGTGAAAAAAAAAAAAGATTTGAGTGGTTTTTCATCTGCATTTTCAGGATTGCAAGGAATTCCAAGGAGAGCTCTTTGGTATCTGCAATTTGTTCCGAGATCTGTCCGACAAGCTATTCACGAGTGAAATCATCGAACTACGTGATAGCAAAGAGCTAGAAGGAGGTTCTTTACCTACAAGGGAATCAGATTCTACACATCTTGGGACACATTCCATCCATCAAGATGAAAGTGCTACATCCATATCTGTGGATACAAAGGCGATCGATCCGGAGAGAACTGCCACTACTAAGCTAACTCTTGAAGATCTGGGTAAGTTGGATTCTATACTATTCCTGCAGGAGGCTTTCTGTCTTACACTGGTTGAGATGCCATACTCCACTTCCCGGTTGTGGCTGTTCCGAAATTTTACTCCATATAAATCCCTAGGAATGCTCAATGCAGGTTCTAGGCTTGTTCTGCTTTCATTATATGGCAAACCTAACCCGCTAATTCCCAAGGAGTGCTTAATGCAGTATCCTTCACTTGCTCTACTTTCGTTGTATCTACGAACCTAAACTGGTTAATTGTGAACACGTACTAAAGCAGATATGGGCATATAATAGCATCTTGTAGTGCCTGTCTATCCGTTAATTCAGGTTCTAGTTGTTCTGAAATAATTTATGGTCAAGCATCCGCATGAGCTAAAAGATCTTATGTTGCACAGGCATTGTCTATGCTCATCGGAATGAGAAAGTCGTGAACTTTGGGCGTGGAATTGAGGGGAGTCCCAAAGGAGAGCCATCTCAGGACAATGAGTTGAAGGGTCCTGCAGTTAAGAGAAAACTGGATCATAAGGTCCTGGAACAACGTGATACGACTGCAAGGGATCAAAAGAAGGCACAGTTCAAGCTTATTGCTCAGTTCAAGGGCCTGAACGAGCTCGAATTCAGCAGGTGGTTGATCTCTGCAACTCCTTCAGAGAGGGAAAAGGTACTTGGCGACTTCAAGAAGAGGAAGCAAAAGAAGATTGCTGAATATTGAGGCTAGGGCTGCTTGAGGTAAAGGAAATTATTTAAGCTGTGTATAATATAGAGGGTTAATAAAATAAAATAAAAAACACGAGCTTTTTACATTTTAACAGTTTTAGCACGAACTTTTTGTTTAACCTAAAAATGCACAAATTTTCGATTTGATAACAATTTTAACACGGCGTCAAGTTTTTCGTTAATTTAAACCGAACCGAGACTACAAAGGGCGTTGATGATCCCAATCAAGGAGAGAGCGTCGGCGACCCCAATTGACGGTGGTGGCTGGCCTCCACCCCCTAGAATCGAGAGAATCCTCAAATTGGGAATTTTCCCAATTTCAGAGGGTGGAGCCATGACCCTGGCTATCACCCCTGAATGGGATCACCGACATCCTCTGTGACTTCAATTTCATCTAAATTATCAAAAAATTTGATACCGTGCTAGAATTGTTATCAAATGGAGGGTTTGTACATTTTTAAATTTTTTTTTAAAAAAAGTTCATGCTAGTTTGTTAAAGTATGAAAAGTTTATTTTTGGTTATTAACCCTAAATAGAAGACGTATATAATTTAGGCCTAAATTGCAAATAGCAAATAAGATTTCTTTGTTTCATCTCATCGACTGTTAATTCATCACAGATCAGTCATCCACTGTTAATTCATCATAGATTAGCAATATATACGGAATTTGGGCAAAACGAAAAACCCAATATACTGCTCGAGAAGGACAAGAAAGTTTTGATATATTTATAATATAACCATTTGAATGCGATTATATTCATGAGACTTAATAAAGTCCATATGAGTGTTCTTGACGCAGGTAAATGAGCTTGCAAGCAGCTATCTTTTCCGCATCTTGAACCGCGAAACAGGTTTAGTAGGTTCAGAACCAGAAGCCTGAAAAGGTTAGACAAATGGGTAAAGCGAATGCGCTGGGAGGATACATGATCATTGTGATTATCTATAGCATAAAAGAAAAGCATAGAGGGAGAGGGAAGAGAGGACAAAGAAATCAGCAATTCTACCTGTGATGAAGTTCCAGACTGTTGACCTGGTTTCATTGGTAAATTGACAGGATGCTCAATGATAGAACCCGTAAAAGCCTGAATATGATGTCATCAATAGTACATAAGACCATGGTAAAGTGATTGAAGCATTAATGCAGGCAATCAATCTGGTTAATATGTACATACCTTGAGACTGTCATGGCTTGGTTTCGAGCTCTGCAAAGGAGGAACCTGTGGAGAGCAACATAAAGTGAGAAAGCAGTGCGTATAAATAGAAGCTTTTATGATCTCAATATGAATTTACTGAAACAGAGTACTTTGAAAAGACATCAGGGAAGTTCTTAAAACTCAGATACACCGGAGCAATATACGGAGAGAAATTGGGAAATCTGATGCCTCGGTTTTTCACCATTGGTTTACCTGTCTGCTCTCCTTCACTGCAGAATGCACTGGATCCACCTCAGCAATCCTGGAAGTATTCATATCATGCTTCGACTTTTGTATTTCCATAGATGATTTATCACCTGGAAAATTGTATGATTCAGGACATCAAATTAATTCAAGTCGGAGCAACATCTGAGTATTTTATGGATCATTTCATTATGCCTTCAATTAATTCACCTAGTCCTAACTCCTAATCCAACTAACTCAAAAGACAACAATCAACTTTTTGTAGAGTATGGATCAAAATGGCCTAAAACCACTACAGCCACACCATACCAAGTAAACCAAAGGTAATTCCAGGTATGCCTGCATAAAGCATAATCAATTATAAAACATTCTTCGTGTTGTTGAGTCTTTTTGATTTAGCTATCAAATGAAAAGTACTCGATCAAATAAGTCGAAAATAGAAAAGAAAAAACACCCACGTCCATATAATGCTTCGTAGTATATAGACTTGTAGTGCACGAGTTTCAGTCAATAATACTGCATAAGTGCTAGATATGATTGACATCTGCAAAGAATAGTGGACATCCTAGTGTTCATACATCACAACTCATAAAATTAAAAAGAAATGGCAGCTTCAGCTTGCAGGTAGAGTTGCGGAAGGCCGTGGAGAAGACATCACCAATATACACAACCAAGTCTCGAGGAAAGGGGATGAAAAGAAAGAATAATTAATGACAAGAGATGCAACGGCAATGGTTCATATACAAAATATCTCCGGGGTCAAAAACCTTTTCTCAATGTATTTAGCCCTGAGGTTTCTTAACTTTGAATAATTAAGTCAACTTTCAGAGACCAAATTCTTTCGTCAGGAAACCCAGATAAAACATGGATAACTGACCTTTTTGTGGAGATTGCACTTTTAAGCCATCCAACTGCTCCATGGAATCCTACAGGTTAAAATGCGTAGATAAATATTGTCAAATCATATCAGTTAACCATTACAAAATTGATATATAACGACCAAGAGTGCAAGTAATACAGGTCTAAATGCGGCTTCTTACGTTTAATTGTTCAAGAAAATGTGGATCTTCTTGCCTTTTACCCAGGATTTCTTCAGTACTTGCATGCCTATCTTTAGACTGCACCGCTAGATTCTGCCCAGAATACTTCTCAAGAGATGAGTTTGGCATATAATGTTTGGCATTAACCTTTTATTCATCACTCTGAACTAAACTGATTACCATTGAATCTGTTGACTTCTCATCAGAAAAAGAACTTTTCTCTGGAAAAATATCAGAATCAGCTGGAATGGTGTCTTCCTCATCATAATCATCAGCTCTTTCAGCAGCCAGTTCCTCTTTCTCTAGTTCATCCAACCTGGCCATGATGCGAGCATATTCTTCATCTTGATTTGGAACTTTCCCTTTATATCCTTCATAAGAATTAGAGCCTTGCTCATGTGGCCCTAAAATTAAGTAACGCTGAGAATCAATTTAAGTAACATATGCCCCGTATTCTCAATGAACAACTGCCTCTACAAAAATTTGAAGCAAACAAGAGAGGGAAAAAGAAACTCATAGGCAGTATTTGCATTTCCCACTAACAAACCAATCATGAAGAGATAATGCCATTCCCAACTTGACCTTGCACTTAAAGCCCTAATCAATGTGCTAATTTTTATAGAAATATATCTGAGCCTCATGGGGCAGAGGAAAGAGAGTAGAGTCATCAGATGCTTGTCCATGATATTGAATCTTACAGCCTTCTCAACCACCACTTCTTTTCTTGACCCAAACCAATTTAACTAGACAAATGTAATCACTTGTGAAACTATAGCCTTATAGTTCTTCAAAAATGCTAGCAATGTGATAAATCGAGATAGAAGATCATTGACACTTTCTTTGGCACCAGAGAAACAGAGCTATAAATAATTTCACACATAGTATTTCATGTTTCTACCATCCTTCTAAACTGATTCAAATAAATTATCCTCCTCACAAATGCTGCTAAAAACTTAACTTGTCATTACTAGCTCTGCTACTCAGTGTTGTACCATATATGAGGAAAATGAGAATTGTATTACCTGACTCTGGTACACTTGCATCAGATTCTTCATCACTAAGTTCTTCTCGTATCTCCACAAGGTCTTCCTATAGCCAATTTTACACAAGGAACTGGTTGGTCATGAACTGTCTATACTGATTAATGAAAGCACCATAAATCGCCCAAAAAAGCAAGCTGCACAAACATATACACCACACTGGGGAATATACTGCTTCTTGCAAAACCAAGTCCTCTCATATACTGCACATATTGTGGGAGGAAAAAAAAAAAGCCCAAAACTCACCGCAAGTTCAGAAGCTGTGCTACCAAAAAAAGAAGCCTCCGCTTTCAAGTCCTCTACCACAGCCTTTGCAGCGTTGGCGTTGGACTCTAAATATTTTCCTCTCCTCTTGAGAATCTCAACAGTTTGTTTGGAAGTTCTTTCGACAAAGTAACCTTCTCCAAGGAGAACCTGAAATTCCAGTTTTGATCAATTGCCAAGTCAACAGCGATTGACTTCGAAGTCCACATAGCAAGACCAATGCTCAAGACAATACAATGGGAAAGTTCAGTCACGAAGATTAGAACAAGAAGCACCCCTACAATTACAAAACCCAACTTCTGACTTTAAAGTTGACATTAAACAGCTCTCCACATCAGTGATTCCAGCACAGCCTATACCGTACCACAAGGTCAACAACCCACCAAGAAAACTGACCAGAGGCCGGCGACGTCTCATCCTTTACATCCAAGAGGATACCCCTTTGTTCTAAGAACGAAAAGACTGCCTCTTTTAAGGAAGTGGAGAACAAAGAGGGGGAGAAGAGATGTTACCATGAACTCATTGGTGTGAATCAAACGACCCGGAAAGAAAGCAGCTTTTCCAAAGGGAACCTGCAAAGAACCCAACATGATCAGACGAATACAAAGTGTGTATCATGCAGAGTATAAGCTAATGGGAAATGCAACGGGGACTTGCCATGACGTCGTGATGAAGCTCCTCGGGGAGCTTCTGGACGAGGTTGACGAGGTTGCTGTTGTCGGAGATGAACTCCCGAAAGCGTTCCACCTCCTTGCGCTTCTCCGCGATTGCCTCTTCCACCCGCTCCGCCGCCTTTCTCACCTCCTCCGCCGGGAACATCGACGCCAGTGACGTCACTGTCCCCCTCGCCCTTTCAGCCATGCCGTCCGTGTTACTCTCCCCCCTGACCCTCCGCGACTCCATGTCTCTGTTCACTGACTGACTCCGCCGCCGACCATCGCGGGCTCTGCCAGAAAAGGGAGGATACGACCCGACCCGATAAATCCGAACCGACCCAAATAGAAATTAGATTTGGTTTTTTTTTTTTTGCTAATCCAGAGTGTCCATACTTCACCCGACTAATCCCCGGGGCTTCATGAACCCTGACGACGCACAGAGCAGATAATTACGCCAAAGGCACTCCAGTAGTCTCAAGGGAATTCGAACCCGGCTCTCGGTGCAAATTTAGGTACACATTAACTAATAGGTCGAATCATTGGGTTAATTAGATTTGGTTCTGTTTTTAGGCGAGTTGAGCTCAGTACATGAAAATAAGGTCCAAAACAATTTCAGATTTTCATCAGAAAAAAAAAACATAAAAACAAAAGAATTTTGCAAACCGTATTTATAATTTGAAAATATATGAAAGGTGAAATCGTTGGTCGGCCCTTCTGCTGTCGAATCTCAACTGACTTCGATATTTATAAAATGCATCGCGATTTTAATTCCTAACAAATATAATCAAGCAAGTTTAATTTTATAAGAATTTATATAAATAAATAAACTATTTAGTGAGATTATTTTTATTCCTTTTATTAACTATTAAGATTTGTATTTCATTATACTAGACCTACGAACATGCCTTATAATAGAAAAAAAAACATTTAGGCTTACTTACTCATAAATAAACGGTTTGGCCTTCAAGAGAAGCACACTGTTTTGGCCTCATTTAATACTTATCTGATCTAATTAATAAGATGAAATAATCCTCCCCGTGTAGAATAATATAATTTGTATATATCCATCGCCATAGAGGTCATTCCTCTATGATACACGATGGTGAAAATTCAATTCTTCGAAACTTTATTATTATTATTATTATTATTATTATTATAGATAAATAGTCGTATATATTTGATAATCTTAAGCCAGGCTTCTTATTTTCCGCCAAAAAATTTTCGATGTGATAAAATTCGGTTTAGTACTTCAGCCAATGGGGACTCCCATAGGTTATGATTGGCCGAAGAATTTCAAGACAAATGATATTAGGAAAAACGATCTCACTCAAATGTAGCAAACTCCCAAGAGGCACAGTTCTAAGTTCAGCCACTGGATCGTGAACCCGAAACCTATACATAATCAAACAACCCGAAGCGTGGGTAAAGACCAGACCAAATCCCGACTCAACCTTTTCAAGTTGCAGCTCTTTTAACACCAGACCTGTCTTCATTACGGGAAAAGAAAAAAAGCACATATATCGATCTCTAAATTATTCAGACTCCTTAAGCCGAAACCCCTACATGAGCTTTCATCATCATCTTTCCCCTGCGGATGTCATTAGCCGCCGCCAGACCCATATTTCTTTCCGAACAGGAGGAGCTGCAGCTTGTCATAACCCGCGAGCACACCAGCACCAGCAACTGCACGGAGGATGTTAGCGCCGGCACCCTTGAAGAGAGACTTGGCACCTTCATTCTTGATGATCTGATTGAATGCATGGAAGGAGCTCTTGTACTTGACAGCTTCTCCCGACGTCATCATCATCCTCCGTCGAACTGTATCGATCGGGTAAGAAGCCAGCCCAGCACCAATCGTGATTCCCCATCCCAGCAAGAAACTAGCCAGGAAACTATCCTGAAGAGATGAGATTGATTTAAAAGCTGTTAATTTGACGACGGAGAAGTAAACCAATTGTCTAATCGAGCATCAATTATAAGAGAAGACCATCCTAAGGTTTGCAATGTTGAATATCCGTAGATTCACGTACCTGCAGACCATCAACAAGAACCACAGGCTTCAAAGAATCGTACATCCCAAAGTAGAGCCCACGGTAAACGATGATGCCAACACATGATATGTTGAATCCACGGTAAAGACCGGCAACGCCATCAGATTTAATTGTCTTCTTGTAAACATCGATCAAGCCATTAAACTGCCTCTCTCCGCCCTTCTTAGCATGCTTGGCATCATTAGCTAGACGAGTTCGTGCGTAATCCAGGGAATACACAAATAGAAGAGACGAGGCACCAGCAGCTCCACCGGATGCCAAGTTGCCAGCAAACCACTTCCAATAGCCATCTCTGTCCTTCTTGAAGTTGAATAGCCTTTTGAAGTAGTCCTTGAATGCAAAGTTGAGCGCCTGATAAAAGCATAAAAGAAATTGTTCAGATACTTAGCTAAGACGATAACAAGAAAGAACGAAGTCTCAAAAATCCCAAATGTATAACCAATTTTCAGAAGGAGAAACATAGAAAAGAAATAATGGGCTAAAAAAAGAATCAAAACCAAAAAAATTTTAACACCAGAGGGGAAACAACCTGTGTAGGGAAGTATCTGATGACATTTGCAGTGTTACCTCTCCAAAGAGAGAGGATGCCTTCATCCTTGACAGTCCTGGCAAAACAATCAGTGATACCCTTGTATGGTTCAGAGAGCCGACCCGCCTTAATCATTTCATCTTGATTTTGGATCAAGAGTTTAACACGCTCAATTGGAGCAGCAGCTGTCTTCGAAACAGCTGCAGAAACACCTCCCATGAGAAAATCCATCGCAAACCCAGTTGTAGCTTTTTCTGTAGGAGCTGCGACGGTAAAGGGAGAAAGGGGTGACAAAAGTCCCAGGGCGGTCCCCTGGAATACTGGGTACACAGGATTCTTTGATCCTCCATTGGTGTAAATCAAATTATTGTTGCTTATCCCACAGTTTCGGCTACTTAAGTTGGGGGGAAGCCTTGATATAAGATAAGACTGCCCATGTATTTTCTGGATGATTGATGGATGCTGCAAACCATCAGCCATGATGGCAAGTCAAAATGGTGACCTGCAGAAAAGGGCAATTTTCTGTAAAATGGGAAACTCATGGAACCTTCAAAAATCATACATTATATAAAGTAACTTTCTCAGAGACTGAAGGCCACCCGGCTGTTATTGACAAGAACTAAAACATCATCAATGGTGCTTCCATAGAGACAATGCAACACCTCTGAGTTCCAGTAAACTTGAAATATAATACATCATCCAGATAAATATAAGCTGCACACCCACCTTCACCGAAGCACAACCAGAAAGACAAATACTTATGCTGTAAGCACTAAAATTATCAGAGCTTATCTAGGACAATGTAACAAGAACACACACCAATACTTGTTTTCTGAAACGTAACTGTCTTTTAAGGTACCGTTTGGATTCACAGTGCATTGATTTTAACTTTTAACTTTAACTTTAACTCAACACACTATACAACAAAAATACACATTTCCCAATTCAAAAATTTTAACTTTAATTATAACTCAACACACTACACAACAAAAACACACGTTTCCCAAGTCAAATTTATAATCACATCTCATTTGTCTTTTTCCACAATCAAAATCAAAGTAACTTTAACTCTGAATCCAAACGGCCCCTAATATTTTCTTTCAGTTCTCCTTTTTCTAAGATATCATATTAAAATACATCTAATTTGTTTAGACTCGCAACCCAGAAGGAATATTTTGTATTATATAATACTCTATAGTATCTGCATACTTAATTCCAAAACCAATTTGATTTTCCCAGAGTAACATTATATAATTTACTCCCATAGAGCAACTTCATTTATTTATTTATATAAGTATATTATTTATGTGATCAAGTTCTAGAAACCGTGATTCAGCTTACTATAATATTGTATTATTATAATGATAACAATATTCTAATGCCTCTTCTTGAAATTTACGTCTTACAATTACAGCCCTTCAATTCAGCAAGTTTCTGGCACGTTCCTCTGAAAATTTGATGTTATAAGGAAAGTTATATATTTTTTCTTCAATTTTTTATAAAATTAATTATATCTGCCCCCCTAACTCGGATGCCCCCGTTGAGAAGTCGCCCCCCCATAACCAAATCTCGGGTCCATCCCTGGCCACGATGGAGAGAGGTATTGTCCTTGATATACTCCTTTTACAACATTTTCATCGCCATTGACTAAATCCTGAAATGATTTTAATTTCACAATTATCACGATTCCAAACATTTGGCATTTTAGCTAGCAATATTAGAAATTATTGGAACTATTTTTAACATGATATCAACTAAGTATAATTGAAACTTTTTCAAGCTTGGTCGATCCCAAAGAGGATGAAAAACTCAAGACAACACGATGAAGGGCAAAAGACTAATAGCTTAATCAATCAATCAAGCTTGGCTGATCCAAAAGAAAAAAGGACTCTGTCAGTCAGCTGAGCTTGGGGATTCCAAACAATCACGTGATCAGAGGTTTAAGCAAACCGAACGAAGGAGGCGAACTTGATCAGATTATCAGCCATGCCAAGGGAAGTCAACAAGAGCAACTGAGCAAGATCAATCAGCTATACGCACCATTTCTGCTTCATTTCCGGGATATTTTTCAAGCACAGGAGAGATAAATGAAAGTGAAGTGATGGTCAGAAAGCAGAGATCGAATGAACAGAGCAGAAGCTAACCTTCAGTAGGTCGCCGGCAGAGCTCGAGGCACCGTCAGGTCTCCCTCTGTTCCTCCGGATTCCCAGGAAACTACGAGTCACGGAAGAAATCGAGTTATATACGGAAGCCGGGTGAGTGAAGAAGAATGATGATTTTAGGGTTCTAATGGTATGACGATTTTGGTGCTGCCGTTCGCTCAAATTACTTCCTTGCCATTGGAGCTGCTCAGATACGGACAGACCGACAATGATGAGTCAGCAGTCAACCTCGGGTGGTCAGCGGAAATCATCGACGAGCAGAATGCTTACTTGCCAGCTGGGCATCGAATACAAATTGAGCCCATAATATCGGTGGGGCCACGTGAGGCCCATGTCGATGTTCCTCTCCTTTTGATGAGAACTCGAGATGTCTTTCAAATTCCCATCCGAAAGTCGGTTTAATCCTGGTCATGAAGTGTTTGTATAATTGATCAAGTCTCTGTCACTCGGCATGATTTTATCGCGTTTAGTGATCTGTTAAAGATAGAGTTCGACTTTGGATAATTTTCTTTGTTGATGTAGAAGTTAACTACATTTATAAAAATGTTGCAAACCATACCCAACCAACTGAAAAATCTATTACACAAATCCGTACATCAATATGTACATATATTCATTTGATTGCAAAATAACAATCATGACGGTTTTCAAAGGCAACGCCAGATAACCGCCTTTGAACACATATGTGCAACATTCTCCGAGTAACATCATTGTAATGCAAACGAATTGGAGTACAGAACTCTTCTCTCGACATAAACAGGATGGCAGGAAGAAGAGGCTCTACTCTGCAGTAATACAAAAAACCGAACCAAGTCTTAGCATCTAGACTTCTATTGTTAAAACTGTCTAGCGCCTATGGACTGCGAGCATCACTTACAGGTCATGGGAGGTGGCCGAAGAATGATGAAGAGGCTACGCCGAACACAGGGACGCCCTCTGCTTCGCCAGTAATTCCTTGAGTTTCCTGATGAGCTGAGGGTTGGAGCGCATGTAATCTTTAAGCGAGTGCCTGATATCCTTCAACAAGTTCGGGTCATAGTTGGCATGGCTCGTATTAAGTAGCTTCGAGAACAGTTTTTCCCACAGGTCTACTTTCCAGTACCTGATCTCAGACAAGGCACAAAGAGTTGCATAAAAATTTTAAGGACAGAGATATTTGTGTCCATATTATGTACATACATGTTTTGTATGTATTGAAAGAAAGAGAGAAGAGGAAGTACCGCTTGAAAGAGGATTTTGGCTTGTAAAAGTTGCCATCAGAGGAGCTTTTCTTTACGACCTCCATGTAAGAACCGTGTAACATCATGTGGACAACAACACAGAGGCCATAAATGTCTACCTGTAGGTGGCAATAGAAACCGAGCAGCTACAACATTAAGCAGCACACATAGCTGTTGTACTCCCGAAGGCTAAAACAGTACCTTCTGAAGCTTTTAGTAGCATCGTATTTGTTTTTGGGCCTTATGATATCGGATACTCGAGGAAATTTGGCACTCAATCAATTTAGAAGGACATGCTATTGGTCTGTTTTCATTTGGTAACAGCACTTTCAATAGAATTTCGTAAATAACTGTTTTTTTGCAGGACTTGACTACAACAATAAGTCAATTGTACGAAAAGAAAAGGAAAGGCTTTTCAAATTAACATCTTTATGATAATTGTCTTTTCAAATTAATGCAGATAGACGTGAGGAAATATATCAAGAGAAAAATATGTGTTCATGTGGTGGTGGAGTGCTCATTCTCACCAAGCTTTGTCATATGCATAAAATAGATATAGAGATAGAACCTGGTACTTCCATGGCTTCTTCTCTTGCATTTCCACACAACGAAAGCCAGAAGTGCGGGAATCTCCATTGAACTCTATATTTTCTGGGAAAAGTTTGAGATCTATTCCCCTCCCCCAGTCCACAAGACACAGACCCTGCATCGTATATACTATGTATTACAGAATTATAAGAAAAACTTATATGGTACAATATAATAACTGAAGCAGCTATACAAACCTGGCTAGCCCATGGGCCACCACGATCAAGAAAATCTTCTTCCGATAGATTGTCGCTGCCAACAAGAAGGTAATTAAGGCATCAGGTATGAGACTTTTGAACAGATTATCTGCAGATGTTAAATAAAGATAGAGTGGTATGTTTCTAAAGAAACAACTATGTGCTATCTGATGTTTCATGCACATAGAACAAAATGTCCGGAAGAGTTTAAATAATGTAAAAGGAGAGAGAAATAAGTGAATACAACAGGCATATCCTGTGGGACAATGAGAAAATTAAGTTAATTTAGATTATGTCAGGAGAAACTAGGCAGATGAGGCATGTCAAGCAAGTGTTTCGCTGTCTGCGAGTACCACTCCCATTCTATTGCTGTTCAGCTACAAATTACAGTTAATTATTCACCTAGCATATCGAATAAGAAGGTTGTCGGCCTTGAAATCTCCATGTATTATATGAGCTCTGTGCAAATTTTCCAACATGTACAGCATTTCCGTAGTGTAGTAGATGCAAAGTACTTCCTCCATGGACTTTCCCGTGACCAAATAACTATTGATGGCATCCTGCATCCCGGATATAAGTAAGGACAAGTAGAAAATTTTACTGATCATACAAACAGATATGCGGAATCATAGACAGACCTGAAGGGTTCCATGGGATAAATAGTCGCAGACAAGTATGCTGCAGTCTTGAAAGACATGCATTTTGTGGGCAAGCCCAAAGGCAGATCTCTGACAATTGAAAATGTAAGGGGCCGAAACTTGAAAGATTAGACGCAGAATGAGATGATAAATAAAAAAGAAAGCCTACAGATAAAGCCATACTTCTGGTTCTGCAATGCGCAAATCAAGTTGTCGATACATGTAAAACTCCCATGGAAATGCAGGCTTTTGTATCTGCAAGGACAATCACAGTGAAAATGGACACTTAAACTGAACAGATTCCCAAGAGAAAATGGAATCCAATAAAGAGCAGCCACCTTCAGGGCAACAACATCATCAGGGTTACTGTTTACATATGCTCTGTATACTTGAGCAAATCCACCTTGGCCGGCACATCCTTTGATCTGGTACTTCTTTCCACCTTCCAGTATCGTATACATGACAAAAAAAAAAATGAAAATTTTGTCATTAGGATGACCACGACTCGCACCATAATATTTGTATGGACGTAGAACTTTCATTATCAAACACAAGATCAAGACATATTGCTTAGCTGCCTTATTCCCTATGACAAAAGTCATAACCGCAGCTAACGAGCCTCTTAAAGAAACTACCAAAAGTGTATAGCCAATAGACATGAAAAGATAAAGATTACCATGTACAAGCAGTTAGAGGCCAAATTCCAAAACGGGCCAATTACCTATCTCAATAATTTTGTTTCTTGAAGAGTTGCGAAGAGAAGACAATGCTACTTTCCCAGAGTATGGTTTAGCACTAGAAATGTATCCCTGGAATAGTTCTCGAAATAGGGACCATCAGGCCAGATACTGATTGACATCTTTAAGAAAGTAAGTATTTGGACATAAGAACCATGTCTCACATCACATTTCATGAGTTGAGGAGCAAGCTTCTCAAGTAGATCTTTTGTGGTGGACATGGACCACGGATTAATTTTATCTTCCTCAGACTTTCCAAGGTCACCATCCTCAGTCTGCAAATAAAGATAAATTAATTTGTATAACGAATATGAACCTCACCAACCATTCTTTCCACAAGAAAGGTGAACTGAAAAAGGAAAATCATCAGATTAATAGATATGAAAATGTCTGTTATGTAAGATAAGATGTTATAGGTAAAGTAAGATTTCCAGGGTAGAAGTAACGAGGGAATATTGCAGGACAGTGACAATGTCCCTTCATGGTAAATCATGTCACTGCCCAGACATGATAAGTCATCTCAAGCAAAGACAATCATCAGATACCATAACAGCTTTTAGCTTAGCTTCGGCTTATTGGCCGGTCAAGTTTGCTTGATCTAATTAAACAAGGATAAAATTTAATTGAGTATAGCTGATTGAGACGCATAGCAAATACTAGTGATTTAATTCACACACCTCCGGAAGTGAAGCACTTTCGACAATACGAGACATTCTAAGTAGAAAGGCTGCTTGTGCTTTCTTCAACCTCGCAATTGGTTTGGCATTCCTGACACCAGTAGAAATTGTTATGACACATTATAGGACGGTAATTTGAATAGAACAAGGACGTGAGAAAAGATTCAGACCTTGCGATGGCAATTTGGTAAACCCTAAAAGCCTCGTTTAACTGCCCTTTCGATTCCAGATACAACGCATACAATTCATAGAAGAACGAGTTGCCAGACCAAAGTTTGCTTTCCTCCATCTCTCTGGTGACACTTTTGAAATCTTCGAAAGTATCCAACTAACAAGATCAAAAAGAAAGAAGCATCACATTTGGTGGCGAACCGGTACAGAATGAATTGTAGCAAATGGGAAAGCAGATTTCAAGCATCCCTTCCCACAGCCTAAGCTAAGCACTAAGAACCCATAAAGATCTAAATTTCTAGTGCAAACTGACAAATTTAATGCAAAACTTGAACAGGAAATCAAATACTGGAAGTGATCAGAGAGCAGAATGATTACATAAACAATCCAGAGCTTGAGAAACCTAGGGTCATTTTGGTACCGAGGATTTTCCTTGAACATGCGGATTCCATCGGACAGGACCTTGTTGGTGTCTTGAGGGGAAGTGCTGCCGGACTTCAGCTCCGCCAGCTTCTTCGTCACCGACCTGAGTTCGACGCAACTTCACCGGTAAATTTCACAGGGTAAAAGAAGTCAAAGCAGTCCAAACACATAACAACAGATGTAGAGAGTGGGGGAGGAGTACAGGAGCCAGAGCCCGAGGTCGTCGTGAGGGGCAGGGGCTGAGGAGGCGTCGCCGGATTCCGACAGAATAACGGCCATTTCCTTTGTCCGTTCGCCGGAGGTGGGAATAGACGGACGAACTGCCGTTGATATTCCGAGTGCAAGCGGGAAAGTGAGCAGATAGACGTCTTTTTGAACTGTCTTCCCACTTGTCGGGGCGGGTTCCGGGTAATGCGGGGAGGTCATATCGGACCGGGTTTCATTGTGACCCGATAGCGTGGCTGGCTTGATTAATTTTCTTTGTAATTGGATAATTGCCCCCACAACTTTGGGACTTCAGGATGGGCTCCCCTCACTTTAATTGCAGCAGAAGCAACTCCTGGTACTTTCTGACTGCGAAAATTCGAGTCCTTCATGAATCTTCGCTGCCAAGTTTCATTGAAGTCCATTGATGAATTAGTGCATTTGGTTTTAA
Source organism: Punica granatum (assembly GCF_007655135.1). NCBI lineage: Eukaryota > Viridiplantae > Streptophyta > Magnoliopsida > Myrtales > Lythraceae > Punica > Punica granatum. Next base: position 35,795,449 of record NC_045130.1, on the reverse strand, counting down.
AGTTAAATTTTGATTTTAATTGGATTGTATTGTTGAATTATGAGAAAAAGTGTGAAAAATAATGAATAATTGAGAGAATTTAATATTAAAATTTGAATTGAGTATAATAGAATTATATGAGGATTTATGTATGGGGCTCACCTTTTTGATTTTGAAGAGTTGATTTTTATTGTGTAGTGAGAAGAGTTAAAGTTAGAGTTAAAATTTTAAAATCTAATTACGAAACCAAACGGAAGTTTAAAGTGTCACCAAGCACATTCTATCGATTACTCGTGATTTATATCTTGGTTGTAAAACATTTGGAGGAACTTAATTATTGGGGAAGAAAGGTAGACAAAAGAGTAGTAAGAAAAACGAATAAATAATTTATAAAAGGGTCTCAATTAGTTTGCAAATTACTCTCCATAAATTAAAGATCGGTTTCCCGGCCTGGTTTGGGAGCCTTTTGTTTCGCGGCTTGAATAATACCGTGTTCGCTTGTTACATCAGCAACGGGGCTTAAAGATAGCATTGGTAGTAAGTTCGGATTGAGATTTCGGCAACGGCAAGCGCGGTGTAGAGTTCGCATAAGGCTTCCCCTTCGTCGGTTTATTATACCTCAATAGTCTACAGCAGCCCACAGTTGGATTCTAATTGTGTCAAGTGCTCGTATATCCGTCGCTATGTACGAGTCGAGCGATTTTCTTAGTCATGTATATCTATATCTTTTTTTTGTTCTTGTGCGTTCCGGGGGGTGTTTTACGTATAATATGGAATGTATAATGTACTCTTATTATATGTGAATGAAATGCATACTTTTTATCCAAAAAAAAAAAAAAAAGTTAAAGATCAATTATTACGCAATACTTAAAAAGTAAATATGCAGTGTACATCACCAGGCATGAAAATAATAACATATTTTCAGTTGTTAAATAATTACTTTTTTTGGCTAAATTCAATAATTGCTTTTACATGTCTTTAATTTAAATTTTCATAGAATTTTTTTCTTTTTAATTATAAGAGATGCTTATAATTTAATATCAGAATAGTGAATATTAAATAAAGGAGTACGTCCTTATAGATCTTTTAAATTCTTAGAAAAAGTACTACTATTTATATGGTTATAATTAAATTAATTTACTATCATTTTTTTTTCTGCACTCCGAGGAAGATCCAAAACCAGTCACCCGCTTATCCAGTGATGACCGGACTCTACACATAAAATCGGAGCAAGCCAATGACTTGTTAGTCGTAATTCTCTTGAGAGATTTACTTAAATTTATTCACTATAAACACTTCTCATTTCCACAAAACACTATTAGTATCTCGATTTCCATGCGTGCTCCATCAGTCCCTTTCTATCCATCGTGCGGGGGGCCGCCCCGCATAAATTGATGCCGCACAACATAGTACAGCAAAGCTGGGCCTGTGCCTGTCTCTTTCTGGTCGAGGAAACTTATTGGACGACCGAAAACCGATACATATGATTCGATGGACATAATAGCTAATACGAATTCCTTTAACGTAAAGAATATCTAATAAGAATTATAAAATTGAAACCAAAAAAAAAAAAAAAAAGCAGACGAAAATTGCAGACGGGATCGACCGCAACCGCGCCTCGAAATGATTTCTCGTTTGGGAAGAAAATTCCCTTCCGTTTCAATTTTTCCCTCCCATTGTGTTCCTGTTTTCCAAACTTTTCAGCCCCATTCTCCACCATCTCCCACTGTACACGACCAAAGGACACCAAGACCAAACACGATAATGTACAATGAAAACTAAACACACTTGACAAGACACATCATTGGAACCGAACCTGTGGTCCTCCCACTCCCCACTCTCTTCATCTTCCCTTGTCCCTCGGTTCTCCAGAGAGCCCTTCCAATTCTCTCTCAATGGAGAAAGCGAAGCAGAGGCCTAGCAAGGATGACAAGACGCCGAAGCCCGAGTCGGAGGAGTACGAGGAAGACGACGGCGGCGAGTGCGTGAAGAGGGACCCCGTTGCGGGCCGGAAAGGGAGCGGGAGCGCCACGAGGGGCTGCCAGGCGGAGAAGTGCCCGGCGGATCTGACAGACGCGCGGCCATACCACCGCCGGCACAGGGTGTGCGAGCTCCACGCGAAGGCCCCGGTCGTCGTCGTGGGCGGCATGCGCCAGCGGTTCTGCCAGCAATGCAGCAGGTCGGTCGGGGAAGTAGGCCTGCCCTCTGCTTTATTCTCCGACTTAATTACGAAAAGAAAACTGTTTTCCAACTCCTATAGGGAAACTGATTGTTAAGGATCGAGAATTCTTGAATATTTGCATCTCTCCCAAATTAGGCAATATTCACAATACCTTCCTTTGATTTTCTCTCTGACATTTTTTTCCTTCTTTTCTGTTTCTTTCTTGTATAAACATCAGCCTCGTACATCAATTCCGTAAGAGTGAATATACAGAATTCCTTGCGTAAGTTTATTGTCTTCAGACCGATCATTCCTTGCGCTGGTAGTGTTTATTTTAATATATTTGCGTAAATTTTTCCCAGTTCGCTAAATTCCTTGAGATTCTGATTATTATACTGTATGTCACTGACTGGAAGTTGGTTCAGAGTTGCCCCCCCCCCCCCAAAAAAAAAAAAGAACTGTTTTCAAGCTCAATTTTGGGTCTGCTCTCCCCCGGTTTCTGTTTTCCAAAATTTCCGAAATTTTTCTATTTTCCGTTCAAAATTTTTCATTTCCTGTTTTCCAGTTTCCACCAAGATGGAAAACATTTTCTAAATCTGTTAATTGCAGTTCAGAGTTTGCTATTGATGTTTTCTTGTCTGGGTTGTATGAATTGAGAGTTAATTCCGTGGGCTGGTTTCAACTGGTTTTCTGTTATGTAGATTTCACGAGCTCTCGGAATTCGACGATACCAAGAGAAGCTGCCGCAGGCGGCTAGCGGGGCACAACGAGCGGAGGAGGAAGAGCTCGGGTGAGCCTTGCGCCAAAACTTCAGGCAGGAAAGGCTCAGGATCTCAGCTGAAGGAGATGGCCTGCGGACAGGTCGATGATCGGGGGAGAATTCAGATCGGCATCCAAGAGAATGCCACCTACAAGCACTTCCAGATCAGATGAGATCTGAAATTCTCGGATCTTTGCTCCCTCTCTTCTGTCATTCGAAATTATAATCATATCCCTAGGTATGAGTAAGTAATTGTTAGTCGATGATCGGACCAGTTGTCGTCCGATATAGATGTTGTGTGATGTACTGCTGCTCCTGCACGGTCTTCCCGGCCAATATTGCTACATTCGCTACTATGTTACATTCTGCAACAGGATTATTCCATAACTTCGAGTTTCTACCGGGCAGTTGTTCCATCAAACTGACAGTTCTAGCTTTTCTCCGTGGATGGGTGAGGATCTGGGACAGGTAACATCCGATCCGTCTTGTTCTGTCTGTGTTCTTGATCTATTGTCTCTTAACAATCATGGAACGGTGGAAATTCAAGTAAAGGAATATTGCATGGTCCCGCCCGATACAGTACCTCCAAGATCGTTAGATTTGTACTTTTTCACCCTTCAGTGCCAGATCTAACGACCTCGAAAGGCCAGATAATTTCCCGTAAGTTGGTCGGAACACTGTCTGATTTGCTTAAATGACAACTACAGCAGATAAACTAATGGTTAACGGGTGGGTGGGAGAGGGTCGAGGGGCTTTCGTTTCTCATGGATCTGTGCAATGAGAAGGGAAAACGTGTCTATGTTTGATGGGAGTCAGTGATGAAAGTGACAAATGTTTTGGTTCCTCGTGTTCAAACTTTTGTGGTCAAGGTAAGGGATCGAACTGTTTCCAACCTGAATGCTGCCCATTCCTTGAGCCGTTCAAGGTCTATTCCTTGGCGACCGTAATCCGGCAGAGATAAGCTTATGACGGGACCGAATTCCGACAGCTGCTGAATGCAGAGGTGAAACACGTTTACAAATGAAAGAGTAAGAGATAGCGTATATGATATTTTAAGTGGAAGAGGGCTTCTTTTAAATAACCGGACAAACCGTATTTTGACAGTCACTGGATGCGGAGGTGAAAAGTGTCATACAAATGAAAGAGTAAGAGTGTGTTTGGATTGAGAGTTGAGTTGAGTTGAGTTTTGGTTTTAATTGATTTGTAATAATTGTATTGTTGAATTATGAGAAAAAATGTGAAAAAATAATAAATAATTGAGAGAAAATAATAATTAAGTAATGATTGTGTTGTTGAATTGTGAAAAAAGTAATGAATAGTTGAGAGAATTTAATATTAAAAATTGAATTGAATGGTTAAAAATATTTAAAAAAATAAAAAAAGTAATGATTGTGATGTTGAATTGAAAATAAGTGGAGTTGAGTTGAGTTGAACATTATTTATAAAATAAACACACCCTAAAGATGACACATATGATCCAAGGTGGAAGGGCGTTTCTTGTAAATAACAGGATGGATCGTATTCCGACAGTCACTGAATGCAGAGATGAAACGCGTTATACAAATGAAAGAGTAAGACATATCTGATATGCTAGGTGGACGATAGTTTCTTGTAAATAAAAAGAAGTTTCAGTTCCAAGCAAGTGGAATTTACTAGGGGAGATCACATAACTCCACTAGATAGTGGTTATCTCACTGCAAAAGTTTAAATTAAGTATCGATCTATCACCACAAAGCTCTTTTGTGATGGAGCTACATCGTGCTCTTTCTAAGAGTTCGTTTAAGAGTGCGGTTGGAGATTTCATAATCATTTTTTTCCTTATAATCTTAAGTAGATTTGGTGTTTGGTGAGAGTTTTTGAAACCATAGTTTGGATCGAAATTGCGATTGCAAAAGTGATTTTCTCAAGCAGGTTAATAAGTGCTTATAGAATATGCTTCCGTTTATTCTGTTTTCAAGCAATAATAATTATTTTATTTTTACTTTCAACAATTTTTAATTGTTACATCCCAAATACTTTTGCTTATTATAAAAGCAGAAGCCTTAGTGTTATCATATGTTGCAAAATGCACCGCGTTGTCTTAACTTATCGTTTGGCTTAATCAGTTTGGCAAGAAATCTTGTGACTCCAACAATTATTTGCAATCAACCGGCCATGTGTAGTATTATTTGACGGGACCGGCGTAGTTCCTTCACATTTCTCAATTCAAATTGAAAGTTTGAATTAAGGATTTGGAGGAACGGCAATCTCCTTCCATATACGTTGCATTAGTTTACATTTACATTCAAATCCGTATATCCAAGTATAGTTTAAGGCCATCAATTGGTCAAACTTTCGGGATAAGTCGTCGAATCTTTGGATTACTCGATTAAATTACTGAAGTACTATAGAAATTCAAACATACTAGAATTATGTCGTGATCAAAGCAAGTTGGACCCTGACAATGGGTTCATTTTACCAAAAGTTAATTTTACCGTACAACACGATATTTTGAAAAATTTCACTTAGCACATATCGTATTAATTTTACCAAATTACATGATATTTTGAAATTTTTTCATGGCATAGCACGTCGCCAATTTTTTGTGAAATCCTTAACGAAGAGCTGACGTGGCCGACGTTGTGAGCCCACCCTTAATACTATATGTGCTATATTGTGAAAATTTTTAAAGTTTCATGTTATACTGTGAAAAAATTAACACACGCACTACATTGTAAAAAATTTTAAAGTAACGTGCTATATTATGAAAAATTTCAAGACCCACAAAAAATTCAACTGCGTTAAGGAATTGACGCAGTGTTATGCCATGAAAAAAATTTCAAAATATCATGTAATTTGATGAAATTAATATGATATGTTCTATATGATTTCGTCTTGTACAGTAAAATTTATCCTTTCAGTAAATAAATTTAGGACACTTCATTGTCTCACGAAAAAAAACAAAGTTAGTGGATTTTTACAAGAAGAAAAAAAAATCATGACATACCATGAATTAGTCAACCAGATTAGGGATTATTCAAACAAATCATGCCTACATTTGGACCAGATGTTGCATTGGATTCAGTGCACTAAGTCCAAGTTGAGGCTTTCACTGTTGACGTACACAACTTATTCCGGGCCAGCCCTCGATGTTAAAATCTGAAAGCCCATCATCCCAAACAAAGAACATAAATAGTGACATTTTAGAAATTTCACTTAAATAAATTCCAAAAATCGGTTACGTTTATTGATATCTTTATCACTTCAACTAGGGAAATTCTATGGCACCATATGCATCGCATGGTGACCGTCTGACCACCACGGAATCTGGACATTGTGAAGTGATCTGATATTCTTCATGGCTGACTACGGTATAACATTTGTATCATAATAGACCTATATCTTGGAATGGCAAAGTCATATCGCACAAAGTAAAATTTAGAAGGCTATTTGATATTATCACATAGGAGCGTATAAAATACTCTATTAAATTCCACCGGCGAATTGGGTATGGCATCCTCGAATGCCTTGGCAAACTTTAGCGCATGGGAGATTTAATTTTTTTCCTTGTAATCTGAATGTATTCAAAATGACTGTCTTTTCTGGCGAGTGTATTCTTATCCTGTATGGATTTTAAAGTTGCTTATGTAGCTATTTAAGCGATAAACCCAATTTTTTCACGAATTACCAAAATCAAACAAACTAAATAAATCAATGAGTTAAAATGGCGCATATAACAACTGGCAAACTTCGCTTCGTGTGAGTGAAATTTACTTGGAGTGTAACAAATAAAAATTTATTGAAAATATTTCGTGATCATAAATTAATTTGACACTTATAAGAAAATTAGAATAATTTCGTGACGTGATCGAAAAGAAAATACCAATTAAAAAGACAAAACAACTTGGAAGGCAATTGGTGCTTGGGAGAAACGATTTCTAAAGGTGTACGGACACATTGTCCGTAATTTATGTCGAGTCCCTGTGATTTGTAAATAATAATAAGAAAAAGGTCGATTTTACTTTTTTCTCCTCTCAATATCGTGAGGCCTGCGGCGGTAACGGAGCAATACTGTCGACTTTTGTTACTTTTCCTTTTTCCCTGTAAAATGGCAAAAAACGGCAATTTTTAGTATAATGACGAAACTACCCTCAGATGCCCGAGACCCTGAGGAGGAGGTTCTCTTCTCTGCCTTTTATTTTCTCTTTTCTCGATATAAAAAAAAAGAAATTATAGACGACATTGCTTTCGTAATTTTAAAATAAGTACTACTTGTTCCGAAACTCCAACTCGTATCTTCCTTTTTACGTGGGTTCACATGCTTATCACTCGACCAACAGATTGTTCGTACTCGTACTATTTTTTCTTTGTTAAAATTGATCAGTCGACTCAATTTTATTAATTATTAATTATTTTATATTCTATTTAATTTTAGTTAATAATTAAAAAAGAACGAATAGCTTGTTTATATATAAATCTTTTCCCCCATCTATATTTCTCCTCCTTTCTCGTTGGTTTCTGTCTCTCTCCCTCTCTTCGCCCTTTCTTCGGCCTTCGCCATATTTTCACGCTCAGTCGGAGTCGCGGTCGCTACAGAGCAGCTCCAATGCCCGCCCACAAGCGCTCGCTCCCGGACAGCAATGCAAACGACGAGGGCTCCGGCCGGCGGCGTCGCCACCAACTCCAGCACCACCACACCAAGCACCGCCGAGTCGAACGCCAGCCTGAGGAGACCTCAGAAGAAGAGGAGGAGGTGGACAGAGAAGAAGAAGAAGAAGAAGAAGAAGAAGAAAAAGAAGACCGCCGCTGGAAGAAGCACATCAAGGACGAGGAGGAGGAGGAAGAGGAGGAAGAGGAGGAGGAGGATGATGGAGAGGATGAAGACGGCGAGGACGAAGGTGAAGGAGAAGCTGATGGAGAAGAAGAAGAAGAACGCGAAGGTCACCTCTCTTTGATCTTATCTCCCTCTGGCATGTCTCTGTGTGCGTTCACGTCATGCGAGTAAGCTGACCGGGACGTCGCTCCTGGTTGAATTCTGTGCTCCTCGTCACGATTCACTGAAGCGATTTGCTGTTTTTCCCCCCTCAGATTCTGAAGGAAGTCCGTCCTCCAGCTCCGGCGACAAACCTGAGTACTCTCTCTCTCTCTCCCTCTCTCCGTCTAACGTTTCTTCTAGCACTTCAATCTTCTTCGTCTGCGATTCATGTGCTTTGCTGTTACTGCCGGCGAGTCGGTTTCCCACGTGTAGTCATGCCGGTGGCACCTCTTCCTGATCTATTCTGCTCCGAGCTGCGATCTGCGGTGTCGTCGACTCCGGCATTGTCGCCGACGTTGGAGTTCTCCTCCGTCAATTCAGTGACCGGTCAAAATTCTTCCGGGCTTGATCTGTATCGCGATCAGTGCTCTTTATAGTGCGTTGAATGAAGATTTCTCGTTTCCGTTTGTTGACTGATACTCATCATCCTCTCTGTTAGTGCTGGTAGTTAGGTGGCGCTTGAAGGGGGGCTCATGAACCTGAGTTCGCCAACCACTTTGACTGAAATTCAACCCGTTCTGGCTAATTGTTCATGCAGTCGGTTCTCTATATTCGAGACCATCTCCTTCACGCATGAACGTTAGCTTCACACTGTATTAATTTTGTGTGATGTAGAAATAGCAACATTGAGATCTTCTACTGAAATCCTCTGCCAAAAAAATAAAAATCCTCCTTTGTGCTACCCATCCAACTATAGTTCAGCTATATGCTATAATTTTGAACGGAAGATTAGAGCATTAACGTGCATGCTGGATGCGATTGATTGATCACACAATTGACTGGAAATATATGAAACTTTGATTGCTCGAGTTTTAGCTCGTTAAGATTGTACACTGGCTGGCCACTATGCACTATGCATCTTCTTCAGCAGAATGTCTCCAGCGCAGATCCTTTGGAGTTTGAGATCATCAATGCACTCTGTCTGAAGCTTAATTTGTGTTCTGCTTGACTTTCCGTGGCATCGTGTGTCAGTACATTAACCTTTAGGTTATTACTTCTAAAGCACAAGAAAAAAAAAAGTTTTTTGGAAAAAAAGAGTCAGCCCTTATGATCAATTTTATGCTCATGCATTTATTTCAGTACATATATTTTTAATTAGGAAAGCAAATGTACAGCTCTCTAATGAAAGGAATGTTAGATCACTTAGCTTGTTGCACAGTGTTTTCTTTCTGAAACATATCTTAGCCCAGTTGCAGTTTGTTTGGGCAGGTCTGCATTGAGGACTTAATAGACTGGAATCCATAAGTACTATAATGAAGTGAACCTGCAGATATGAACAACTGTTTTAGACCAGGGCAGGCCAAATGCTGTCCTTTGTGTGCGAGTGCGCATTCGTGTGTGCGCGTTTTCATCTTCTGAAGTCTCTTGGTAACAAAATGAGAGTGTACCTATGTTTAACTATACAAGTGGACTCATCTCGCTTCCAATGAATCACACTGTCTGATACTCTCTGAACTGGGCAATCTTTATTTTTATTATTATTATTATTATTATTTTGTCCAAATGGAATTTTCTTTTGTTTCCCTATAATGTCCTATAAATGCTACCTTTGCTGTTTTAGATGCACATAAAGATCCCTCATGCTGATTTTGGACTCACTGGACTCAACATTCAACCTCCACTTAGTCTAACATTCTGACTTTGGTGATTTCAAAATATCTGTTCTCCCTATGTGAACACTATTAGATAGCAAATACTTCCATGTTTTCATTGCTGAGGACATTGGGTAGTTTTGTATAGCTGATACTCACACTTGAAAATTTGCAGAAACTTCATATTTTCTGGTTAATAATTATGAAAAGATTGAGCTTGCTTTCCTTGCTTCCCTTTACTTGAGAGCCATATACTTTTGGATTGCTTTTGTTTTTTTATTCCATGTATATCATCTTTGGCTGAGACTAGGAGAATTTTACCAGACGTTGGGGCTCTAAATTATCCAGTTCATGGACAGAAATAATTTCCTCTGGATTGCTTAATGTTCAAATCACCAAATCTTTGCCTCTCAAGATCCTTCTGGGGAAAGTATTCACTTGGCAAAGTTTGGAATTATTATAATAAGTACCCAGTAAATGCAAGTATCAATCGCTAAAATGTACATGAAATATAGTTCTACTAGTTTGCTTAGATCTCAGAAACTGAGTATTTGCTGATGGAAATCCTCTTTGCTGATATAAATTGGTCGTAGGTTGATGATGGGAAATTTCATTTTAATGGCCTAAATTTTGCCTGCAAACATTGAGAGCAGATTTTGCTCCAACTTTTCTCTCCCCCCAATTTTATGGTTCAGTTTTTCTTTTTGCAGGTATGTCTATGTAGAACTTGCCGAAATTCGTAAAGATGTCCAATGCCCCATTTGTCTAGGTATCATTTTCTTCTCACTCCTGAGAGCTCTAGAAATACTGTTGTCGAGATGGTGATAGAAGCATTTTTTTCCCTCCATACGCTATTGTTAACATCTGACCTCTGGGCGTTGCTGAATGATCTCAAGTAGCTTTGCCCTTTGCTTGCTTCGTCATTTTCTCCTTTTACATTTTTTGGGTTCATCATTGCCAATGCCTAAAATGCGAGTAGAAGCTATTTGCTGGATGTTATTTCCACCAAAGTCTCACTGATGATCACTAGAAAGATTAATAAGCTCATTTTTATGGTGATATCTGGAAATATTGGCATGGACTCTAAAATCTAGCTTTCATCAAGTAGCAGATGAAGGCTTTCCATTTGTGGGTGCTAACCATGGAAGCAAGGGAGGTTTTTGGCTTACGTTAGATTTTGGGAAATTGTGTTATACTTATTTGTTGTTGCACTGCTCTCCAATAACTTATACTGTCTAGCTCCCTTTGCCAGTTTTGGAGTTCAGAAAGACTTGTTAATTGTGTCTCTTACTCCACTGTGTCTTTGCAGCTCCCTCTAATTTGATAATCTTTACATGCATTCAGGATGTTTTTGCAGTGAATGCTTAAAAGGAAAATTGATGTGCTTAAGCCTGACAATGATTGATAAACTTCTAAAATAATGAGCCATTTGATATGTGCAATCTGCAGTATTTCCCCTCAGTGAAGGAAAGGACAGGAGAAGGAATTTAATTGATTGACCACTTTGATCAACTTGTCGATTCTCTGATGGTCAACATTAGCTCTCTTTTACATGCATAATAACATAATATGTATTTTTAACTTTTCAACTGTTTCGCACTAATACTAGGGATCATCAAGAAAACACGAACTGTGATGGATTGCTTACATCGCTTCTGCAGGGAATGCATTGACAAATCCATGCGTTTGGGGTATGTAAGCAAATCATCACTGTAGTTTGTCTACCAAAGACATTTCATTGCCCTGCCAAAACAAGAGAAAATATTATTACCTTTTCACAATTACCAACTTCTATTTGGCTCATCTTTGCATCGAAGGAACAATGAGTGCCCTGCTTGCCGGAAACACTGTGCCAGCAGACGCTCTTTGCGAGACGATCCAAATTTTGATGCTTTAATTGCAGCCTTATATCCAGATATTGATAAATATGAGCAAGAGGTGCGCATCTATAGTACTCTGTTCTCTCCCTTTTTTTGTTTTTGTTTTTATTGTTCTTTATAATCGTGTTACATTATGAATTGGTTTGTGCGATTCTGGTTATAGGAATTGGCTTTTCATGAAGAAGAGAAAACACGCAATAAGGAGGTCAGATCTCTGCTTTGTCTTTTTGCTGGATACTGCTGGAAAATCGCATGCAAATGTTTCATCACCAATCGGATCATTTTTTTCTCAAACTATATGCATGCATAGGCTTTTTGCTAGATGACACCCTGTCAAGAGTATGTCGAGCTGCAGCACCATAGAGAACAAAGTGTTCTTCTAGTGGGTATTGCCTCAACATTGAATGGGTGCAGCAGAAGAGTTACAAGCTAATTTCTGGTTGAGGTCTACTGACCGAAAAAATAAATACCCGTCCATGCTTTCCACGTACAGATTCAGGCATCCATTGCACAAATATTTCAACGACAGACTGAAGCACGAACGGGCAAAGATGCAGGGTTCATTAGAAGACCACAACGCAATCTGAGGAATACTAATTCAAGAAGAAAGAGGAATTCTCGTGCCGCTGAACTTCATGCATATGAAGACAATGAGGAGGATAATAATGGTGGTAAAGACTCTTCTTCTGCGGATGAGCGCCCTACGGAGGTTAGGCAGAGAAAGAAGGGGAGGCGCACAGGGGCAAGGTCCTCGAGGGCTTCTTCTTCGGCAGACGGTGGGTGTGCAGAAAATGAGACTGAAGCAACCAGAGAGAGCCAAGGAATATCTCCAGGACTTGTGTGGAACCCTGAAATGCTTGCCTGGGGTAAAGGTGGGACTAGGAGCAACACGAGGCATGGTGGTGCTAATGGCGGCAGTAAGAATTCCAGACACGCCCGATTGTCCAAGTTAACTGAGCACCTCCGCGGCTTAGAGGAAACTGATGAGGTACAAATCATGCTATTGGCTATTATTACTTTAATCAATTAAATGTCTGAGTTTTCATTTCGGGTAGAACCAAGGGGCTGCGATCTACGCAAGAGAATATGTTATACCGATTGACAAAACGCCATCGGCATACAGAAAGATAGAGAGTGCCTTTATGATAAGCTGTGGATTAGGTCTTGAAGATAGATTCTGTTTTACTAAGTGCAACTGTAACATAATTCAGAAACGCTCTTTCTTTTTGGCACTAGATCAACACCCTTGGTTGTCGATAATCCTCTTTGCAGGCCGATATTTATTTTATGCTCATTTCGGTGGATAAGAAAACCACGCCTAGCCTGAAGCTGCCATATGTCCGCATCCGGTCGAGTTTGTCTGTTGGACACTTGCGTGAAGTGAGTGAGATTTTGCTTGTCGTGGGAATTTTTTACACTAGATGATTCTTCAGAACTAAATGGCTGAATTTTCTCATGAGACTTGCAGTACGTCGCATGCCAAACAGCTCTGCAAGCGGATGAAGTCGAAATACTGGTGTTGAAGAGTCCGCGGAAACCAAATGTGACCCGACCAACCTTAGCGAGCGGAGGCATTCACTCTTCCCCAGATGTCAATATCTCCAAGGAGGAGCTGCAGCTTGTGGAAGAGAGAGAAACTCTAGCTAATATTAGAGCCAAGTACTCATCAACCCATAACAATTTGGTGAGTAAATATCCCTAGTGATTTTCTCTTCATCGTATTCTCCATTTAATTAGTACCTCGCCGAGTCATGTTTTTCTGCCCCCTTCTTTACAGATTCTAGCGTATCGGCAGAAGAAGAATCCAGCAGCATCCTGACACTTGCATCGGCGTACAAATCATCAAGAAAATTTTAATAATGTAGATAGACAAATAATTAAGAGGGCATTTAGTTTGTATTTGTAGCACCAAAAGTTATCGTCGTTCTGCTATAGGGCATGCCATTATTCGAGACATCAAGTCGGGGTTGTGCTGTTGGGATGCAATTCTTCAACAAATAATGTAATTTATGTTGGACAAAGGAACCAGTGTTCGGTACAGACAATGCTCTCTCTCTCTCTCTTGATAACTGAGATGAAAACATTCTTCAAACTAATCAGGTGCTCTGGAAAGGTTGGCGAACTTGTATCACGAGGATGCTGGGAGCGACAACTTGCCCCTTTCAGATCATTTGATCGACTTCGATGTGGACTCCGACATCCAAATTGGTGATTTGTTCAGACCATGTTGCACCTTGAAGCAAATGCCATGATGAATGCTCCATGAAACCTTGTTTTCCACCCGCATGCATGATTAAGAAAATCACGAACCAAAGCAATTCCACAAAGCAGTATACTAGGCATTAAGCCGCGGTGCAAAGATTGTGATAGTGACCTGAACGATTTGATTCATTTGACGTGATCCTGCTGCTGCTACTACAAATAGTGTAATTATATATTTCCAGCAAAGAAGTAACTTAGAAAGAATTACAACAATTGATGTCAAAAGAATAATGACCAAACGCTCTCTAAGAAATACAACATTGATACGGAAAGAATAAGATCGGGGTCGGACCACCTCTAAGAATGATGATGATATGAAAAGATTTACAACATTCCCCTCCTTTCTAGTTCAAGTGTTCTTGAACGACTACTGGGATGTTTCTTACAAAAGGTCAAGGCAGATCATCTCATGAGAGCGGCTGCGCTAGACATGGGAGGAGTAACCGTAGCCGTTTTCCTCTTCTCCTTCCTCCTAATGACTCTCAGGTGCGGCGACTTTGCCTTGGTCGGCTCCTTGGAAGACCTGTTGCCAAACAAATGAATACTGCAATCAGTTTATTTTTCCCATATAAGGAAATCTTGTTTTTGTTAGAGCAGACGTACTTTTGGGGACAGAACGGATTGCTGAAATTCGGGACTGGCCTTGCATGGGGAACCATCGTCCGTCTCAGCTGTTTCAACGCCTTTTCCTCCTCCATCTGTGTTAAAGAGAACTCCAACAGTAAAAATCTGGAATATTGGAGCTGCGAGTCGATAAAATGTGCATGAAGATAGTAATGTTCAACATACCATTCTCATTGCTTCATTCTCTTCTCTGTATCTCTTATACATCATTTCTTTCTCCTTGACCTGTTGATGACTTTTATCAGTACGAAGCAGTAGAAAGAAACAGACCACAAACATCATGTCCGGGTGACAACCAGGTTGGAGGTGAGAAACTTACCTTCTGATCAAATTCCGATCTTTCGACTGCTCTGCTATCCACATGGAGATTGAACACCTGAACTTCTGTGAGGGGTTTTCGCACTTTCTCAGGTACCGGAATCGGATCCCTGCCAATAGATTTGGTCCATATAAAATCATTAAGTTGAACCATCTTCTCTAGAGGATGAAGAGTATTGCAGGAAAGTGAGATTCTTACTCTTTGAGTATAGGTTGCGCCCTGAAGATCCTCATCTGGGCCTCCTCTTTCTCCTTCCTCCTCCTTTCTTCCATCTCCCTCTGAAGTTCCTCTTCGTGTCTTGCCAAACTTTCCAGTTGGAAAGGCTCGGGTTTGGTGCACTGCTTGGGTTCTGGTTTTGGGGGAACCTACATGTAATATTTCAGTTCTCTGACTTCTCTTTTAACCTTGGATCCTTACAAAGCAAACTTGTAAAGGGAAAGGAGTTTATACCACAGGGTAATCAGTTGTATATGGATATGGGTTGGCTTTAGGAACCCGGGTTCTTTCATCCTCCCATTGCTTTCGCATCAACTCGGTGATAAATTTCCTCTCTTTCTCAGCTCCTCTTTCCTAAATTTGGACAGCAAAGGATGGCAGTTAGAAGATAAATCCTCTTTGGAGTACACTATTTAGCTGTCCTCATAAAATAAATCCTCTTTGATGTACCTCTGTATGAAGATGGAAAGGATTCGGGTTTGTGTTCCTTGGTATTGGATTGTTGTGTCGAGGTTCTGAATTCAATGAAAGCTGTAAAAATGCAGAAAACAATGTAAGTGCTAGAATTAATTACTTTCACCCGGCTCGAAAATAACTGCCAGATTCAACACTAACCTTGTCAAATAAGTCAAACACAGCAGAAGGCTGCGGAAACCTTTCATCTGTCGCAAAGTGAAACTCTTGCGGTCTCGTCAAAAGTTTCTTTGTATTACAGAACACACCCAAATTCCCTTTGCTCTCAAGAATCTGCAGAGAAGCATCTTTGTTTAAGAGCTTACAAACTCAAGTACAAGTAACATAATAACTTGGCTTATCACCATCGGATGGAATTTATACCTTTTTATTCAGAGGCTTTGCCTTAAATTTTGGGACCTTTTCAAGCTCCTCCTGCTCGAGTTCAATGGAACTTTTCACCTTTGGTGGACGGGCCCTTAAAGATGTTTGAAGATTCGGGGTTTGAGGTTCGGTGAGATGTGGTCTCCATTGGTTATTATGCTGTAAAAGTAGCAGTAGAGGGAACTAAGAGACGGGAAGATTCCAAGATGGCAACCTATAGTTGACCAAAGAAGAAATACAAACCTGGCGAGATGTCTCTGTGGAGGCAACAGAAGCTGACTCCGCATTCTGGTTGGCCCGTGCCATAGTCTCAAGATGGAACTCCTGCACGAGGATCAATTAGTTTCTGACTTAAATGCATCATGATCTTTACCCAAAACAAAATACATCATTATCAATCCAAGTACGAGTCAAGAACCGGGAAATAGCTTTAATCGTACCTGAAATTCTGGTGGCTTAGGTGTGCTTCTTTGTACTGCTGGCAAAGCTGGACCATCCAGAATCTGTAATGGAAGAAAACAATAAACTATCACATTTAAGCTATCACATTCGAACCTGATAAAGCTGAAGAAAGGAATCATGTACATGAAGATGCATTACCTTCTTGTTCAGCGGTCGAGCCTTGAATTTTGGAATTTTAGCCATCATCTCTTCCTCCAGCTCTGCAGTGCTCTTTACTCTGACTGACCGAATCCGTTGGCTTGTTTCGAGTTCTGGCTCCTTCGGCCTTGTAAGGGTCAATTTAGGCTTACCCTGTGCAAGTGAAGCAGCAGCATCCTGAGGTTTAATGTACAATGGAATTGGAAAATAGAAAGGAAAGCACTACTGTACGAAACAATGAGATTGAGGGAGCAAAGATGTAGCATCAAATATGTGCTTACATGTGTAAGAGAATTATTAGCACTGGGCCGTGACAAGTCCCTGGTACTCGATTGGAACTTCTTGACCATCTCTGCTGTTGAAATGAAGTGTGTTGATGGCTCCCTCACGTAAACCTTCATTGATCATAAGAACTATATAGGTAACCATTCTCTAGCAAAGAAAGAAGAGGCCAAATAGGTGACTCCATGGAGAAAATTTAAAACCTTTCTCCCCTCCTTCTTGGTAGCTTTATTACTCATAATTGAACTGCTTATGCTGGAACTGCCACTATATAGACCCGTTTTTGACTTGTGAGGCAAAACCGGGGGTTTGACATTGAGAATCTGAGAAGACAATACAGATAAGATCACTAGAACATCAGCCTGTTTTAAACAGCCATCATCAGTCTGAAAAAGCAAAAGGGCAGGCAATTTTTACCTGTCTGGACTTTCCTCCCTCCAACTTCTGTCTTTTGACAGCCTGGTTTTCTTGAGCTAAGTTGGGGGTTGCAGCACCGTTCTTCACATTTGTGTTTCTGTCAGTTGAGAATTGGTGAGTTCCCAGTTGATGCAATGTATAAATTCAGCAGAGTATTGTATATATACAGTAGTAATGCACAAATTCCAACCTCATAGCACTCGCAGGTTTGGGGGTTTTGGCTTGTGCAGACTGCAAAGGGACCTTTGGCTTCAGTGCAGATGGATTTCTTATCAAACTAGCTATTTTTTTAGCTGTCAGATGCTTCTTGGAACCAGTTAGTACTGCATCTCCATTTCGAGTGGCCATCGACGGTTTAGGAGTCTGCCCTTCTGCTCCAGCTTGTATAGCAGGTCTGATGTTTTCTTTATTATCAGTCACCACAGCTTCCAGTTTTCGTCCAATTGAAATGCTATAGATTTAAAGAAGTTAGCTTTTCAGACTTAATTTGATGTTGTTCCAAAGTACATAAGAAGACAAGAAGCACCTTTCACTTGCTTGAGTGACTTGGTCCAATTTGTTCGTTTCTCCATCAACAGATACCTACAGACCCATTTAAACAACGAACATCTCCAGGTTAGAAAATATCGGAGAAAAGGAGTTGGAAATTTACTTCAGACAACATCTGCTGTTGCAATCCTTTACCTCATTGCCACCCTTCTGTTCATTGGCTTCTTCAAGTTTAACTTCTACCTGGGATTGCCCCTTAGCTTCCAAGGAACAACCGGTAGCCGATGAGCCAGATGATTCCAATCCCTGAAACCAAAAGCAATCACAAACCGTTTGCTCAATCCGAAAAGTGGACATAAGATTGACAAAGATAGTCAATGATAGAAGGCCACCCCACCTTCTGTTCATTCTCCGCATCCTCGAAATCACACAAAGCTTCAACTTTAATCGATCTTCCTGTCCGGATCCTCGCCATGAAAGCTACAAAAAGACCAAATACGACAGAGCATGTAAGTTGAAACTTCGTAATATATCGATCCCGACACAAATCATTTCTAATATATAGACCTTTTACTCTCCTCCCTAGCGATCCAAACAAGCGATTAAGGCCCTAATCCAACCTCTCAAGCAACCTAAGATTCTAAAATGTTCACTAGGTTCGAAGCTTCAATGAATTCCCTCGTCGATTGTTTCGGAAGCTTAAATCAAAACCCTAATTAACAGCAAGAATTTCAAGGGGTCCGGTCAATTCTATCAAAATTCGCAAAGAAAACTCTTCAAGAAACCAATTGATTAGCACACGAACCCTAAGAAAGATTCAAAGACTATAATTCACACTATCTACGCCCTAAACAGACCACGTACGAACCCGAACTGCAAAAGAACGAAAGAGATACCCTGGAAATTATAAGAGGGAGGAGGGGACTCACGGGAAGGGCCGTAGCTGAGGGTGGAGTCGAACCAGAGTTCAGCCCTGCACCTGTCCTCTTCTGTTTCTCCATTAATGAAGTCGAAGAACCGGGGCGCTGCGAACTCGTAAGTCTCATCGATCATCGTCGTCACGGCGCTCGAACCTTCAACCTCTGCCATCACTGATCACTTCCGTGATTGGTCCTCTGCAATCACTCTCTCTCTCTGGGAGGGAAATTTCTGATCAAAAGCGCATCTATGGAGTCTGATCCGTACAAATAGAAGAGGAAGAGGAGGAAGGAGAAGAAATGAATAAGAGAGGGAGATGGAGGCGAAGGGGTATAACGTTGGCAGGTCCAACGGTCGGAAATTTTTGAATTTCTCTGTTCAACGGCCACTTCTCCCAACGGCTACCAGCGACTGTTCGGACAAGGCCTCAACGCCGTCGTTTCTCTGTCTTTTCCCCTTCCCATACGCTCCTCTTTGGCAAGTTTTTACATCATTTACTTACCATAAATCTAAAATTTCCATTTTAACCAGAAAATAAAAAAAATTAATTAATTATGATCACTAATTATAAAAATAAATTGTCCATTCCCCTTTATTTTCCTTTCCAAGAAAATGTTCGGGTGAGCATAATCCGTGAATTTCCTTCATCGTGTTCTAATTTACTTGAAGCTCTTCATTAGTTTCATGTCATCGTCATCATGTTCAGAACGATGACACCATCAAGTATCTTCTTTGGAGTTGATGAGCTGTATGCTCAAGTTAAACTTGGAATTTCGGGATGATATCGGAGAAACAAGAGCAAAAGAAGATGTCACGCATCTACCATCTACGTACCGAAAGACGGATGTGAAATACCTCTGATTCGTGCAATGTTAAAGTCAGTACAGATTGCGAGTGATGCTGTTTCACACAACACTCCTGCTCCAATGGCGTGCCACCCAATTCGCATGACATGACAACTGCCAAAGTATTTATAGCCCTGTGAAATCTGCACCGTGTTCGACCCGCCAAAGCATGGCTAGCGTGATCGGGTTATTACTGATTGTAATCCTTGCTGGCTTGGTTTCGCCTCCTGTGGATGCATTTACTAGGTGTGAGTACGTGTACGACTATTTCCCTTACTGCCTGGACTTTCTCGTGGGTTACCGGGCATTGGCGACGACGAGGTGCTGCAACCACGTCAAGAAACTCAACTTCTTGGCGAAGCACCTGCTGGGCCCTCGCCTGATCTGCGAATGCATCGAGGCCATGGTGAGGGGTATGGATCCCCCGCTGATTGCCTACAATATCGACGCACTTCCTTACCAGTGCTCGACCCAGCTCAGCTTCCCCATCTCTTCTAGCATGGACTGCTCCACGTAAGCTGCAGATCCCATTTAAACAACGAACATCAGCAGAAAAGTGCATTGTTTACAAGCTGCGATCGGCATTTGAAATGACGGAAAAAAATGCAACTTTTGCAGTTTTCGAACTAAAAGGCATCCAAAATTAATGATTTCTAAGATCATTGTTTATAAAGTAAATAGCTAATGGAGCTTTACTTGATGCAATGCAGGGTTCCAGCCTAAAGCGATATGTCGGGATGTTAAGAGCGAGTTACCCGAACTGCAAAAGTAGGGGTTAAGAGTTTGAGCCAGAGGACTAGACTTCTCGAGGATGAATGACTTACCCATACAACATCGACTTCGTATATCTGGAAAGTTGTGATGGACCAATTCTTGCCGGAAAAATATTCAAGTTCTGCAGTAGGCTACTTAATGCATTCGAACATATATTTGTACGGGAAAACAGCTCATTCTAATTCAGTTTGATGCATGATAAAAGGTCAGCGCTCCATGCCCGTATTGTCATCTGTTCGTGAACATTCTATAGTTTCGAGATAACGAGATGCAGAACACCCGAAAGGTCTAGTTTTCTGGAGAATCTTAAGAGCGCTGGAATCCAGACATGAAAATTCCATGTTGCTGAAAGAAACAAGTAGTTAAAATACTCTTTGCACGGCCAATAAAAGCTGCAACTCTTTTCGGTCTGCATCTCGTATTTCACTGATAAGACTTTCAATTTGAGTCCACTGGCTGTGTGTCCAGTAACGATCATGCGAACCATATTTTTCTGGAAAAGTTCCGATCATTGCCCATCATCTGAGGATCATGAGATTGACATGTTTCAAACTGCTCATAAGTCGTAAGCAAACTGATATATATTCGGCTTAGGCTCACTAAATAGTTAAAAACTGCCATACTAAGCCATCGGCCCATCATCTGAGATATCTCAGCAAGAAATTCAACTTATTTACTAGAAAGAGCTCATCATCTCCACAAACTGAACTACCCGACTATGGCTCGATTTCATTCACGTCTAATTTGGTACCTTCTTCTTATTCTTGTTCTTAAACGGGTCTCATCATCACCAGGTGGCCCTTCGCCCACATTCTGCTCCGAGGTATTCGACCATTTCCACAGCTGCATTGGCTTCCTCACGGGCCTTAAGCCATATCCTGCATATGCCTGCTGCGTAGGCATCTCGCAGCTCAACGAGCAGGCCCGGCGAGTCCAGAATGGGCCAAAGGCGATCTGCCAGTGCATCGAGGACGTGTCCTACGTGACTAAATCCCTCTACATCGCCTCCCATATCCACGAGCTGTCAGCAAGATGTCAAGTGCATCGCAGCTTCCCAATTTCCATCGCCATGGACTGCTCAAAGTAACGACCGACCATCAAAATATCTTTATCAGTTCTCAGTTGATCACTGCAATTATCCTTAACGAAAATTTTCATCTGTCCTTCTGTTGAGTTTAATGATGGCAATGGGAGCAGAAAGTGAATTACCATGAACGCGGTAGACAGTTTATTTTGTAAAAATTAGAAGCTCGGGTTTCATGGTCTTGAAAAGCCAGCCACGATTTCATTATATAAATAAGGTTTAGTGATAAAAAAAACACAAAGTTTTCGTATTTTCACAATTCTAGCACGAATTTTTTTTTCTTTAACTTAAAAATGTATAAACTTTTGATTTAATAATAATTCGAGCATGATATCAAATTTTTCGTTAATTTGGACGGAATTGAAACCACAAAGAGCGTCAGCGACCCCAGTCGGAGCTAATGGTTGGGGTCGTGGCTCCACCTGCGGGGATTGGCCACCACCCCCTAAGTGAAGTCACCGACGCCCTCCCCCAATTGGGGTTGCTTGCACCCTCTGTGTCCTCAATTCCGTCCAAATTAAACAGAAAATTTGACACCATGCTATAATTATTATCAAATCGAAAGTTTATGTATTTTTGGGTTAAGAAAAAACAGCTCGTGCTAAAACTGTTAAAATATAAAAAGTTTGTGCTTTTTTTATTATTAACCCTATAAATAAATCATCCGAATTTCTTTTCAGAACTCATGTTTTGAACTGTGGCATTGCAATGACCATCATAACATTAGATTTTCCTAAAGCGCACGATTGTTTAATTTTATAAGATCAGACAGACGAGAATGAAGCTGAGGTGGTCTTGTTCTTGCTTGCGGGCTTGGAGTTGGTAGATGGAATGAATGTAGACAATCTAACAGTTGAGGGGAAAAAAAAATTAAATAAATTAATGACCTGACTTTCACAAAAAATAAAAATAATAATTCATGATCTGACCCGGTCCAAAAAAGACTGATATCCGATAAATAAAGCAGTTTGCACTGCAGCCTTTACGGATCAATGAGTTTTGCTAACATTATTTCTTGTAATCATCATACGTTCAATATTTTTAATAACCATGATTAGTACAAGTATTTTTTATTTATACTTTCAATTTAAGTGTTTAGTATTACGATTGAAGTATTTACTATTTTGTATAATTAATCACAAATAGCAAAAATATTAATCACTTTAACTAAAATACTACATAAATTAAAATACTAAACGTGTCACGATAATACGGAGTAATATTAAAATTCTCTAGAGAGCAATTCTACGTCAAATCTAATTGCATATCATCATTATCCAAAACGGGTTTATTGCATTTTGCCTCCTCTACTCTAGCCCTCGTTTCATATTTTCGACCTATACTTCTCGATCCATTCGATTCGGACGCCGCTGTTTACAGGACTGCCTCATTGTGAGAGATTAGCTTCCAAAGAGCACTGACAGCCAATTGCCAAGAACCATCTCCCGAGCATGTCATGCAGAATAGAGCATAGCAGTCAACCTTGGCATAATCTTAGCACATGAAATATCAGGACTAAGATTCTCGAACTCTTTGATGGATCACGTGCACATTTAAGTATCTCGGATATAGTGACCGACTGAGTAAGTTGTCTTGTTCTCGGATTCTTCCGCGGCCCGGTAATGAAACTAGTGGAGTGACCCGCGACGACTTTATAAACTACGAGTTCGTCGTGTGGAAGCCGGGAATAGGGGACCAAACTGGTGCAAATGGAAAATTGGCACCCAGGCCATAGTAGATCTACTTTATGAAAAACTAAAGAGCAATTTGGTAATCAAATAAAACGTAGTACAATGCACAAGTCCTTCTTGATAATTAAGAAGTTCATATTGAACTATTAGTACTTCTTTATTAGCTATTGAGTATTTATATTTCATTATATTAGGTTTATAAATTTTCCTTATAATCGAAAAACTGATCCTACGTGAAGAGATTGTAGTGCCGTGTCGCAAGCCATGGCTTGACAATCAAGAGGTTGCGGATTAGACACTCAGTGAGACTTCCCTTTATTAGTTATTTAATTGGGAAAAAGACAAAAAATCCCATTGTGATTTTGGATCGAAACAAATCGCACCATATTCTTTTATTAGGGATAATTAGTCCCCTTGTGGTTTGCTCCGTTAGACATAGGGGTTACGACATTAATTTTTATTTAATTTTCAGTTATCAATCTTTAACCTATTAATCATTTTAATTCTAAATCTTTTTTTATCATTCATATCCTCAACTTTTCATTTTGTTTCATTTTAGTCTATAAAGAAAATCGAAAGGGAATGAGGGGTCGCCGATACCCAAAGAGGACTCCAGCGACTTTGGTGGAGGGATCGGAGTCGCCGATTGGGGACCCCAACCCCGAATCGACCGAGGACTCCAAACGATTGGCGGCCCCGACCCTTCCTTCCCTTTCGATTTTCTTATAAGACTAAAATGAAATAAAATGAAAAGTTAAGGATAGAAATGATAAAAAAAAAGATTTAGAACTAAAATGATTAAAATATTAATGATTGAGGACTGAAAATGAAAAAAATATAATATCATAATCTCTTATATCTAACAGAGCAAATCACAAGGGATTAATTATCCCAAATAAAATAACATTGTATGATTTATTCCGATTCATAATCACAAAGAAAACTTTTATCTTTTTTTTTTATTTAATTTTTATTTAATTGTATTAACTTAATAAATTTCTCTTCTAATCGAAAAAAAAATAGTATCCCTAGGCAAAAAATGGGCAAACGACACGTCGTACCGTCCCTTCTTAAAAGTCAAAATAGGTCGTCGGCGAGCCACGCGGAAACATTCAAAATACGCGGGGGCCTAGGCAGGAACTTCCTGCTCCCGGGTGCATACTTCGAGGAGATGTGCTGGTCCTTTCACATGACTCCACGCGTCCTCGAGTCCAGGGGAGGTGTATACGCCGGGCGTGTATAGAAAGTCCCCCAGCGGCATGAAAAGTCAAACCCCCTAATTTTTTTCCCTTTCTTGGATTGAACCCACCTCCCTTCCCTTCCCCTGTTCTCTCTCTCTCTCTCTCTCTCTCTCTGTCTCTGTTCCCTTCCCCCTATCCCTCCCTTCAATCCTCTCCCTCATTATATCATCCTCTGCTCTCTCTTCTCCCTTCAAACTGTTACTTGGGTTATTCAAGAACATCATCGTCATCTCTCTCTCTCTCTCTCTCTCTCTATACTTATCTGGGCAATATCTTCTGCAAGGAGCATCATGATGGGCAAAGAGATTCTGCAGCGTATGAAGGTCAGTGGAGCTGAACTGATTCATATCCTGTGTTTTTCATTGGTGACTGCTATCTTTGTAAAATATTGAATTGGATGATCTGGACGTGTTATCGGGGTTGTGGGGTTGGACGATCTTGATGCGTTGAAGCTCAGTTGTTGGTGATGAGAATGTTTCTGAAGTTCGGTGAAGTCTTGAAATTGATTCAGAAGCCGAAAAGTTGTGATTTTGCGGTTGGCTATGTTGCTTTTTAAGTTTCTGGGGCCGATTTTGATGTCTGATGTGTTGGTTAGAGGATTGGATGAACAGTCTATCCATGTTCTTTTGGGATTTGGAGCTCGCGGGATAGCCTGTGATAGGCGGGAATTTGAACCCGGTGTTGATTTTGTACTGGAGACAACTCTTTCCATGTATTAATTGTTGACGCACTAATCAATTTTGTGCCATGCCCAAAGCTTGTACCTTAAAATTCGGGTCGGCTATGATTCTCAATCTATTATATCCGCCTTTTGGACACCAGCAAAGAGTCAGTGGATAGGGTTAGCTCGTGGGTTGCCCCGTTTCCTTGGCTTTTTGCTGTAGAAGACTTCTGCGGTTGCTTGGTTGCAGTTTTGATGTGCTTGTTGTTAATGCCGAGAAGTTATATCACATGTCAGTTTGCTGATTACCAACTTTTTTTGAAGATTGGATTGGTCGACTGTTTTTCAGGTAAAGGCTGGGCTTGGTTCTTCTACGCCCGACACAGGAAAAGGCAAAGGTAAAATCTCAAAGCACATAACACATGGCTTTCACTTGGTCAAGGGAAAGTCGAACCATGCAATGGAAGACTATGTCGTGTCTGATTTCAAGCAAGTGAATGGGAACGAGCTCGGCCTGTTTGCAATATTTGACGGCCACTTGGGTCATGATGTCGCAAACTATTTGCAGACTCATCTCTTCAGCAACATTCTAAAGCAGGTCATACGTGATTCCTTCATTTCAATTCGGGACTTTTCTCTCACTTTTAAATGTATGGAGAAGACTAAATAGTTGGCGTGATTCTGTTCTCTGTCGGTGTGATTTGCAGCCTGACTTTTGGACTGACACAGAGAGTGCGATAAAAAGAGCTTATCAGAGCACCGACGAAGAAATTTTGGATAAAGCGATGGTGTTGGGAAAAGGAGGATCAACTGCGGTCACAGCAATTCTGATCAATGGAGAGAAGCTCATGGTGGCAAATGTCGGAGATTCTCGTGCAGTCATATGTAGGAATGGTGGAGCTAAACAGCTATCAGTTGATCACGAGCCGAGCAAGGAGAAAAGACTTATTGAGAGCCGAGGTGGATTTGTGTCCAATCTTCCTGGTATGCTGCTTGGCTACTCATCGAGAATTTTGTGAGAATATCGAGAGTTGCATTGGAGTTGAAATGGGGATCTGCCTTGAATTTAACTCAACTGAGAAGGGGAATTCATTAAACTTTGGTGGTGATATTGTCTTTGTTTTCAGGTGATGTCCCTCGAGTCGATGGACAGCTGGCGGTGGCGAGGGCATTCGGTGATAAGAGTTTGAAGATCCACCTGAGTTCAGAACCCCATGTTGCTGTAGAGAAGATCGATAACGATGTTGAGTTCATCATTCTCGCCAGCGATGGAATATGGAAGGTCTGTCACGTGTTTTCTTCTCCTCGATGCAATAAAATGCATGACCATACTGAACCTTGTTCATTGTTAACATCATAGTCTCCTATGTCTTTTCAGGTGATCTCGAATGAAGAAGCAGTGGACTTGATCAAGAACACGAAGGATGCTCAGTCCGCTGCAAAGACATTAATAGACCACGCTCAGAGTCGGAAGAGTAAGGACGACATATCATGTGTTGTGGTCAGATTTCAGTGAGATGGACTGGAGGAAGACCAAGAAAAGAACCTGCGTTGATGATCTGCCTGTAATGTAATCTTCGGTTTCGCCATTTCTGTTGTAGATTCTTGTGATTGTTTGCATCAGACAACTAATTGTTGTGTAGAATATAGTAACCATGGGGTCCTGCAATGTGCCATCTGCTATACGTCCTTTGACAGTCGAATTTTGTCTTTGATAATATAGTTTGTCATCGACTGCCACTAGGTGCTTCTGCAGCATCAATGAAAAACCACCCGAACTCGACTGCTAGCTGCGCTTAACAGCAAGCGCAGGGGATTCTTTTACAATATGTGACCTGACCTCTGCTTTTTCTTCATTTACAAAGGACACCATGGACCAATAAGTAACATAAATCATGGGATCTCTTGATTTCAGATTGAGAGCCAAGTGTCACGGCAATAGACCGTCGCCCTCTAATCTCCATGCTTGTTTCGGGTAATGAGTCCGACCCGTTTTCTATTGGGCCGGGCCCTAGATTAGTTCTTTGTTTGCTAACCTCAGGTGGATGATGCTAGAAAGCTCCAATGGAAGGCCAGCCAACAATTTTCCCTGTAATTGGTTTGGCACTTTCTAGAACAGATCAGGATAGAACCAAACATCCTCATAGTACATTCAATTTGTTATATGTTATGTTCCTTAAACATTAGGCACCCGACCCGACTCAGCGCACGAGCACATGACTGCTGGATTCAATTAGCTCTATCAATTTACGACAACCGTTTTAACTTTCTCCCCGTACAAATCTAGTAACAAGAGAAGGCTATATATCCATCTTCAATAACAAGAACAATTGAGCTAAATTCATTGCATATGCTTGGCTTACGAGACTCCATAAATTTCAAAGTGAAATCCAAATCCGTATACTTCCTAGTACGACCGTTTGATTTGTTATCATTACGGTAACTATGAACAGCACCATTACTTAAAATCTCCCTTTGTCGTGTTCTTCCAATTTTAAAATATGTGATAGGACCTATTTTGTCACTTTGCTCTTTTTCCTTCCCCCCCCCCCCCCCCCCCCCCCCCCTCGAGATGAAATGAATCCAATCCTCCCCTTAAAATTCCGTCGTTTCTTGACTCATCAAGAACCATCGCGTCGGCATGTGACCACAAACACCATCTTCATATGGGTTCCTTATATCTACATATACATGAAATGATTTTACCAACGCAGTATGATCTATATTGCACAATATCTCGTGACAATGAATCTTTTAGATCAAGGAAAAGGTGTAATTGGTATGTCCTAGGGGAGAGCCGTGGGAAGTCGCCACGTACCCCGAATTGCATGTTGATCCCTAATGCGGAGCAGCCACGCACATCTGCCCCCATACCCTCCCCACCCATCTTGTCATCACCCATCTCCCCTCTCTTTCTCTCTCTCTCTCTCTCTCTCTCTCTCTCCCCATGAGTGTATATCTATATAAAGCCCTAGTTGGCAACACTTGCCATATTCATCCTCATCTGAAGAAAATTCCCTTCTCGAATCCGCCATTGTTAAGAGCTTCATTTTCTTCACCACTGCATACATAGTTCATAGCTTGTTATCACATACAGAAGTGAGGTATGGGTAGTGTTTGTGCAGAGCAGCACAAGTTCCACCACCTCTTCAGCCCCAAGAACAAGGCCGGTCTCGACATCCCCCCGAGGAAGCTCCTCAGCCGCCGCACTGCTGCTGCGGCCCCATCCTCTCCTGCTCCCGCTTCCCCCAACGCCGACATGTTCCTCGACTCGCCACGGGGGTTTGAGAAGTTCCTGCCCTACAACACCAGCGGTGGTGGTGGGTCCGACTCGGATGACTCCGACCCGGACCCCTACTCGTCGGATAACTTCCGCATGTATGACTTTAAGGTGAGGCGGTGCAACAGGAGCCGGAGCCATGACTGGACTGACTGCCCGTTTGCCCATCCGGGTGAGAAGGCCCGGCGCAGGGACCCCAGGAGGTATCACTACTCTGGGACCGTGTGCTCGGAGTACCGCCGCGGGTCCTGCAGCCGCGGAGACAACTGCGAGTTCTCGCACGGCGTGTTCGAGTGCTGGCTCCACCCCTCTAGGTATATATATCCAAACACACTATATATATCACATTGTAATTTCAGCACCCTTCTTAAGTATATAGAGCAACATCCTTACTTTCGGCCTGACATTGTTTCACTGATTAGGTATCGGACCGAAGCATGCAAGGACGGAAAGAACTGCAAGAGAAAGGTGTGCTTCTTTGCGCACTCGCAGCGCGAGCTCCGCATCCTCCCTCTCCAGGCCGATAACTCCCCGGAAGACCCCACTGACAGGAGCAAGTACCGGGGCTTGGCCTCGTTGGGACAGCATCATCTGAGCTGCCTCTTCTGCCACCACTCGTCCGCGGTCAACTCGTCCCCGACCTCCACCCTGATGGGACTCTCCCACGTCTCATCTCCCGCAGTCTCTCCGTCTCAGTCCCTCTCTCCACCGCTCTCCCCTATGAAGCACCGCTCATCCCTTGGCAACATCTCCCCCGTTTCCCACTACGGGGACCGGCTTACCGACTTGCTGAGTTACAAGGACGTGCTGAATGAGATAATGGGCTCCTTGGATGTCATGAAGGTTAGCGATGTCCCTAGCAGCGACCTGCGTCACAAGAGGAACGTCCCGTGGGTGGATGTATCGTTCCCCGGGGATGACCAGACACAGTTCATTCTTTCCCCGGCGGCGCCAAGCCCCGCATCGGCTCCTGGAGATTCCTTCCGCTTTGCGGATGGCAGGCTAGGGTTTTTGGACGACTCCTACAAGGTCAGTAAAAACAATGCTGGGGACGGACTGGTTGCTGCTTCCGATCCCGATCTCGGGTGGGTCAATGAGCTTCTGATGTAGCTAGAGAGGATGACGAAAATCGACTTGTGGATTTGAGGAATTAGAGCGATCAATGGCATTGATCGATCAGACGAAGGATACTATCGAGTTGGTGATTTGGATTTGTATATATAAGTTGCACCATCCGTATATATATTTTCCAAGTATATGTATGTGAATTGGTGTGGAATATGATCATCATGTATTAGTTAGATTAATTATGAGTCTGTGGTTCCCAAGTTGTGTAATATTTCTCTTTGAGAGGGTCGTGCTGTTAATTAATGTTGTTGAGGTTGGTGTCCTTGACTGCGGGACTATATGTAACATAATCGGGATCGGATAAGAGCTTCTTTTGTGTATTTTGATTTCGATTGAATAAAATTCGAAGCTGATTATGATTAGATGCTCAATCTTATTTTTTTTTTAATTCATGAGTTATTTTTAGTTGATGATTAATAACGATTTTAGTTCCTTATATTCCGCCGATTATTCTTATAAATTCAGGTGATTTTAGCTCGATTTAATTATCTTATAGATTCAGTTGATTTTAGTTCCATTTGATAATCCATCTTTTGGAAGCAAATAAATTTTAATTCAGTTGATTTAAGTTGTATCGAATGGCAAATGATAATAAGATCTTTCCAATTAATCGATTAATTCTTATAAGTAAATACTATTAATTCAGTTGATTTCAGTTTAAATCGATACAAGATGGCGAATGACTATAGTTCTTTCCAATTGATTCTTATAAGTAATATTTTCAATTTATTTGATTTTAGTTTAATTCGATACAAGGTGGACAGCACGAACGATTCTTTGCGATGAGTTCTAATTTTAAATAAATCTCTTCTCATTGCTGGGTAAAATCCACCGGCGCGGAACCCAGTTTATCATTCGTCGATTGATACGAGGGAATTTTGTCTGTTGCGTGTAATTGCTTACGTGGCAATGGAGATGTTTTCTTGCCACTTGGCAAGCATGCAGTATTTCCTGGCCAGAGCATCTAGCAATAACTATTCTCCTCCATCCGGGCAGGAAATTGATTGAAATTCATCTTTGCTTTCCATGATGTGGAGTTTTGCATTGTAAGACTTCTTCTCAAGGGATGGTATACTATACCCACGGTGGGATCAAATTCTTGTGACCCAACATAGGATTGATGTGATCAACCTCTCATTGTGCAGGAGACGTATCGACATTAGCATGATGTTGTTATAGGACTCTCCATGACCATTATTATGTGCATGCTTAAAAACCGATGAACAAGAAGACTTATCCGTATCTTCATTCTTGAATATCAGAGTCTCTTGTACGCATGCAGATGATGACGTATAAGTTTAAGCGAGTGGCACCGAGATTAATCAAGAGTTGATGAGATGTATGGAATTGGGAAGAGGTGGGAGTTGCATTAGCATTCATCATTCGTCCTATATTGTCGGTCATAAGGAAGCTTTTGGCTCCGATGATAATGGATAGAAATATAGAAGTAAGGGAACATGTCCCTATGATGGGCATAAGTAAACCATGAATTACCTCCTAGTTTCGGATCCAGAATGAATATCATTACACAGAATTAGATGCGACGCGACAGTGACGCATACCGTATTATGGGAATCATGTCTAGAAGGGGAAAAGCATGTTTGGGGATAGGTTTGCATGTAGATTATGTTTCCTAGGAGGTAGACTTCATCTGGGAGGGACATCGAGGAGGTATGGAAGGATTTACTTTAGGAAATAAGATATAATAGAATATGATATGATTTGATTTCAAATAGTGGGGGTTACGCTGGAGATCATGGACTAGGTGCAATGTTGGGAGATTGGTTTCAATAAACATTTTGATGTTTTGTGTCCCAAAATTCACGAGAAGTGTTGTATGGGATAGGAAAACAGCCCATGCTCTATGTGGTCTCGGCATTATTTGACTTCCTTGCTATGGTCCCAGGTCCAATATTGTCCCTCCACCTGTCCATCTCCGCCACACACTAGCTATATAAAATTCATAACCCACCGCCAATATTGATTGGTTCAAACGGTTCAACGCTTATTTATCTTAAATAAAATTTTGAGTTTGAGTCTTTGTGAATATTGAAAATTCACGCATGAAAAGTTTTACCTCTTAGTGAGCTGAACTGACTTGATTGGATTTATTGGGGTTCAATTGAATTTTTGAATACGAGATTCACATAGAAAAAATTCATAATCGATCGGCTATTATTATATGCTTGCCGTTGTATGTGTCATCTCACAACATCCCACAGCTTAAACTTCTCACTACTAGGGGAGATCGCGTAGTGCAAACCTCGTGAATCAGAGTCCTTTTCACAGCTTAAACTTCTCACTACTAGGAGAGATCGCATAGTGCAAACTTCGTGGATCGAGTTCTTGTCGATGTAAAAAATCCACACTGAAAGAGTTTTACCCCTTTGTGGGCCGACCTGACTTGACTGGATTAGTCGAGACTCAATTGGATTTTCGAATATTAGAGCTCACACAGAAAAAATTTATAATCAATGGGCTATTATTATATGCTTGCAGCTGTAGGCGTCATCTCACAACATCCCACAGCTTAAACTTCTCACTACTAGGAGAGATCGTGTAGTGCAAACCTCGTGAAGACCGTTTCGACTCTCGAGTGTCGACGAGCATATTTGTATGTAAGGTGTAATCGGTACAAATAAATTTTTCGAGGGGGTCCATAACTTTGGAAGGAGTTAGCCTGTGACTGTGACAGAGCAATTGGGTGAGTCTGTCTGATGCAACAACACAGGGACAATATGACATTGTTATTATGTATATTAGGAATGGGGACGTTTATCTTTAAAGAGAGATGTTGAGGCCCACAAGGACATAAATCTAAGATATCTTTTTCTGCATGCACACACATAGCACTGGCTGGTCGATTTCGGATTCGTGGTCAACACGTGGCACGCTCTATCTGAATTTTCAGATCAGGAATTATTTATGTTGCTTGCTCATGCTTATTGGACATGTATGTAGTGGGTATATCAGGTGAGGTCTTTTTTTTAGTAATATATTACGTGATGTAATATCACAAGACTTAATACAAATAGCTTTTTGTTTTTTTAAATAATATTTATAATCACATGTACTGATGTATTGATAAATAATTATTGACTTGATGACACGGATCCTGTTGGACATATAAGATTTTCTACATAAGCTTTCCCTTGTTGCTGTTGTTTTTCCTAAGAATTTCTTCTTTTTTTTTTTTTGATAAAATGTTTTTCCGTAAACTTGGTATTTAAAAGACAATTGCGCTCTGACTAATCCAATTGAGTCGGGACCACCCACGAAGGGGTAAGGGCTTGTTTGGTTTTAGGATAATATTTTAGAATCATAATTCTAACTTAACTCTACCCACTACAAAACAAAATAATTCATACAAAGTCAAAGAGTGGGCCCCATTGATACCACTTTTTTCCACAACAAAACAACATAACTCATACAAAGTCAAAGGGTGAGTCCCATTTATTCCACTCAAAATCAAAATCAAAATCTAATTTTAAAATCCTACTATGAAACCGAACGCAACCTAAAACTCTTTTAATGTGAATTTTCTCAATTCACAAGACTCAAAATCGATATCTTATTTAAGGGGAATAAGTACTGAACTGTTTGAATCAATTCATGTTGGTGAAAATTTCATATACAATATTATGACCGTAAATTAGGCACATTACCATTTTTAAAACTTGAGTTAATAAGATGGTAAACTCAATCATCTTAAATACTCAAGGTTTTCCTTTAAGTTTTTTGCTATAGGACAAAATAATTTTCGACGCTCGCTCACACATGACAACATTTTGACACTTTCTTAGACGTATTACATGGACTTGCAGATTGCTCTCAAAAACTAACTACGAGCCAAACTTCTACTTCCGTGCTTTCGGATTTTTATAACCACGGTGTAGACTTCTTCTGAAGTTGGGTCATGGGGGGGGGGGGGGGGGGGACTATTCAACCCTCGGTATCCCTCGTTGAGCATGAGGCGTTGGGCCTGAGCTGGTAGTATTGGGCCAGAAATAGATGAGAACATCCTTGCGCTAATCAATGGCATGAAGAGAAACAGAGACAAAATCGTGAACATCCTTACGCTAATTTGTAAATTCATCAGTTCGCTCTGATCGATATATAGTCTATATATATATATATAATGCATATCAAAATTGAAGTAACATAGAATTATTTCCTAATATTTCATACTTTATAAAGCGAAGTCATGGCCGATCACCTTTTAATCTAAACCAAAATATTGTGAAATGCTAAAACGAATGCATCCCAGTTATATCCATCGGTCCACATTACGCGTCGACCGGCGGTTTCGGAGAAATTCCTTCGACCTATACTTAACAAAGTACTCCTGGCTTTCTAATTGTGTGCCTCAAGAAAATTAAATTAATATGCAGTCACGTAGTGCTTTTGCCTTCATTCTCTGTCTCTGTCACACCATGACATGACTTTCCCATATAAAAAAACTTGGCACAAATTGTTCGTGTTCATCTGAGGTCATAATCGCGATGGCGTGCCGGCCGCACTCGTCTAACGTATTATGTAGTTTAAATTTCTTTGTTGAAATGATAAGGCATGCATCTTCCAAACTGATATGAAAATGAAAGCATCTAAAAGTGAGAAATTTGAGCTTCACCAATTGATTACGATCACCGTCCATCATTAGAAGAAAACTATCTCTTCGTTAGATACCATATACAAAATTTTCTAACATACGGATGAATTGAGAAGATGATTCATATTATTGCAATTATAAAAAGCTTTTCTTGTTGTCAATCAAATTTTGATGAAATTGCTGATATTTGAGTATCACTGACTTGGGCAATTTTCTTTTGTCCATGCGTCCGACAAGGAATCCCCACCTTCCATTAATCCTGGTCACATCTTTGTTCTTAAACAATTCCAAAAACAGTGTGTGTTCAAGAATTGCTCAGTTCTCTCTCTCTGTTTTTTTTTTATTCCTACGAGAGTACGAGGCACAATTCGAGTCACAATCATATATGTTTTTATTATATGTCTCAGTCATATGATTAAGTTCCTCAGCAAACTGTAAGGTTCTGATTCGACAAATCGGTCTATGTTGAAAGTCAAAAATGCAATCTCATGCAAATAAAGTGAAGCTAGAGCCGGGCCGTGCTATGCACGTAAATGGCATAAAATAATGTAATACAAAAATAAAAAATCTACTTTTAAATGAAGTCAAATATCAGCTTAGGAAATTCGAGATATTCCAAAAGTTATATCAATTTTTTTCCGAAATTTTATAATTTATAAAAATTTAAAAGAAAAACAACAAAAAATGAAATGGGCGGATAAAACTGGAAACACATTATGAGGAGAGACGGACACTGGCTATCAATACAACATGATTACCGGGTCAAGAGGAGCATACAGGAGGGAGGGAGGGAGTGGGAGAGAATATAATAAAATGAGTATTCATTTAGATAAGATTATAATGAGTAAATTTCACCGATATCCCTGCAATTTCATAAAATGTTAATGACATCCTTTATTTTAAAAATAAGACATATATCGTCTCTGGTTTGCTGCGTTGGTAGATTATATGATGTCACGTGTGCGCTTGTGATGACATGGACTTTTTAATATTCTTATTTAAGAAACTAAAAAAAATTGGCCTGCTTCCTCTGGCTGTGGGAGGAAGAGGGGGTTTGCTCGTCCGCCACTACCTCATCGGTGAGGCCGCCGGTGGTGGTGGTCAGCGAGGAAACCCCAATTCTCAAGATTTGAGATCTCACTCAATCCAGGCAGCAGGGCCTGAGGCCGCCGGCGATCTCCTCAGTGGGTTTTCTGATTTTATAATAGTATTGATAATTGGTGTATGTGGGGTTTTGACTTCCAAAATGTAATAACTCGAGTCGGGGTTGAAATAAGAATGAATTGCATAGCTAAGTTCAAACAAAGTTTGGTAGTCCAAGTGCAGTGCAACTCTCTTGATAAAGATCTAATTTTATGACTGCAAAATCCTGCAAGAGAATATCCTCTTTAGTCACCTCCAAGATCTGCATGGTGCATTACTTATAGGATATTCAAATGAGCAGTACTAATTAATTAGACAAAACCGAATACCCTCGTTATATAAGAAAAATACTCGGAATGACATATATTATAATAAAAAAGAAAAAAGAAAAATGCCCATGTGATTATTCTCGAAACTGATCTGTGATCACTAGCCTTCCAGTCTTTAACATGTTATCGCTGTCCCTTTTGTGATGCTCAGTATGCCACATTAAACTGATCATTTATGTCAGACTTGGTATTATTTTAAAAATTGTTTTAAATAATCTCCGGCACTATTTAAATTCGACATTTGCGAAGAAAGAAAGATAGAAAAAGGAAAAGAGCAAATTCCTTTCATTGCATTAGAATGAATCGTTCAATATGTAGTAAGACTATTCGTGTTATTTAATTAGTTATTTAAAATTTCTCCTTTATTATATTAGGTATCGAGCCTCATTTGAGAAAAAAAATATGCCAAATTTGGGAATTTCTTCTCTGAAAATTATTTTGTCCCACCTTGTAGATGGTTTCTTCTTCCTTTGGATCCACTAGATCTATATCGAGGGGTAGCGCATATTTGATGAATTTATAGATATAACTTATAAGGGACGGTTTTGGGGCTGTTTGGGTGGACGGAATTTTCGAATTTTCCTAGAAAAATCCAAAAATTACAACATAGTTTACATTGTTTGAACGTAAAGTGATTCCCCTTAATCACTTTCTTGATTTAAGATTTTACGGGTGTGTTTGGAAAAGTTTTTATTGTCGAAACACTTGGTATTCTCGGTTTACGACTGTGAGTCCCACATCTTATCTCTACAAAAATAAATTATATATTTTATTATCACATACATTTCCCGTAATTAAGTATATTTATCAAATACAATAATCTTACTTTTCGACCTTTAACTCACGTAAAATGATTCTATAGTTAAATTTTCCTTGTAATCATTGTATCCTCCATAATCTAACCAGGGACGAACCAAATGGCAAGATGCTTCCATTCAATTCACAAAACCACGGGGAATGTGATATGGCCTCCCACATTTTATACACAAGAATATCATATGATCCATGTGAAAGACCTATATCGAATAATTACGAGAAATACATAATATTGACTCATACTTCTCTAGATCGCCTTGAGTGCTAACATTTCTACCATTATGATTTTTAAGAAACAACATCTCCAAAATAATCAATTTTCTTCTTTAAATCAGAAGGAACAAATATTTTCTCCTTTTTTTGAGCAATCCTATTTTATTTAGAAAATTTGTGCATTTCCTCAGTCTGCACTATGTTATCCAGAAAATCAATA
Source organism: Punica granatum (assembly GCF_007655135.1). Taxonomy (NCBI): domain Eukaryota; kingdom Viridiplantae; phylum Streptophyta; class Magnoliopsida; order Myrtales; family Lythraceae; genus Punica; species Punica granatum. The sequence goes on along the minus strand of NC_045130.1, from coordinate 35,759,065 downwards.
GGTTTCGACTAATCCTATTCAAATTAGGTCGAACTAAAAAGGAATAAGACTCTTCCAATCATGGATTTTGCCCATTTACAAGACTCGAACCTATATCTTATTTAAGGAGAATAAAAGCCGAACAAATTGAATCAATCTATATTGGTAGAGAGTTTGTCCTTAAATAAGCAGTTTCTTACACTTGTATAATTTTCAATTACTTAGGTACATCGAAAAGCAACCTTTGTACTTTTTCCTAAATATAGTATGACTTTTGAAAAATAGCACACAAAGACATTTTTTCATAAATATAACACAACATTTGATGAGTAGTATAGGAAGGCACGAACTATGCATTTTTTCTCAAATATAGTATGACATTTAAAAAATAGTATAGAAAGACACGACTTTCAAGCACGATCTTCTTTTTTAACATGCTATAATTGCAGCTGAATTTGAAGATCTTGCCTTTCTGTGCTAATTTTTAAAGGTTGTTTAAAAAAAAAGGTGCAAAAGTCGTGTCTTTCTGTGCTACTCTCCAAATGTCGTGCTATATTTACGAAAAAAATACAACGGTGGTGTATTTTTGTGCTATTTTCTAAAAGGCGTGCTATATTTAGAAAAATGTGCGAATGTCGTACTTTTTTAAATGGTTAACCCTAATTTAAAATAAACTCTTTATGGCATATCTCGCACTACGAAGGATACTTAAATGATAAGAGGGATTTTGTAAGGACACTTAATGAGTTTCTCTCCATAAATTTGATTACAAAAGTGGCATATGATTGTATAAACTAAAAAAGATATAAAAGAATTAAAAGATCTTGTTAGCAAAAATCTAACGTGAAACCTTATGACTACAGAAAAATTCTTGTGTGTAACGGTTATATGTAACGGAATTTACCTAGTAAAATCACAAAACCACATGACTACAGGCCACATATAACTTCACTCATTGTTACATAATATTTTTTTATGTGCACCATATTATTTGGAAGCTCAAAAGATTTTAACTAATCTAATTCGAACCGAGTCGGTCATTAAATAGTCCATTCACAAGTTTCAGACATGAAACCTTGTTTAAAGAGAATAAAATATTGAACCAGTCAAACCAATCTTCATTGGTCTGTACCGTAATCATTTTTTTTCCTCCATTTCTCTATGAGTGGAAATTAGATTTGGACAAAATATATCAAATGGTACAACCTTTTGTTGGGAATTGGTGTATGCCCTAGAGGCAATCTATAATCAGTTTTGTAATATGATATCTATTTCATTATAAAACGAGGCATATCTGTTATTGTGTAGATTGCGCTAAATATGATTTTACACAATAATGTCCTTGGAATAGTAGGTTCAATAGGCATCAAGTGTGACTTGATTGTGAGATCCTATAATTACTGAACATTATTCCTAAATGTCCATAGTCAAAGTATTATCGTTAATTAGGACAACGGTAATACGGTTAGACTAGTGTGAGTGTTAATTGATGACCAAATCTCATAGGTCATGGATATGGAGATATCAAATCACACCACATGTATACATTAAGAGTAATGTGTATTGGACTGACCCGCCATGAGATTGCTACATGGGTTGTTACGTGACTGTCATTAGCATATCTCAAAGTGACTATAGTGTAATGGTCCTTTGACTTGAGGTCACCATGGATTCCTACGTGTAATGTCGTATATTTTGATACTGTCAAACGCCACCGTAACTGGCTGGTTATAAAGATAGTTATTGGGTATGCCACAAAGCATGGAAAAGAATGTGAGTGACCAAGATAGGATTTGTCCCTCCTACGAAACGGGAGCGATATCTCACGGCCACTTGGTGGTTAAGTTTAAAAGTGTATGCATACCCAAATGAGTCGATATAATGATATCGAGCTCATTTGCTCTGATAGACTTACCCGGTAAATCAAGAAAGAGAGATATTAAGTCATACAAGGATGTCATCGACCATGCCTTGGGCTCAATAGAGATATAGAGGACAATGGATTATATTACACGGTAATATAGGTCACGAGGTTCGTCGAGAAATTGACTTTCCGATTATTTGAGTAACAGTGATGCATTACTAGATGCCGCTCACTGTTTGTAATATTAAAATAGAGATTTCGATATTACTATCAACGTAATTGGGAACCTACAGGGTCACACACTACGACTAACTTGACGAGATATTTTGAAACAACAAAATTGTCTAATAAAGATTAGATGATTTATGGTGCGACCGATTAATCGGATATTTAATGAGATTAAATTTGCCGATTAATTAGACCCGATTTATTAGATTTAATGGTGTGCTAAGTGGTTATTTTTATGGAACCACTTGGAGCCAATTATAGAAAGAAACATGGGCCAATTGTATGATAACACTTAGCTATACACATGGACTAATTAAATGATGTCACCTAGACTTACACATGTCACTTGGAGCCTTGATTCTCCTTAATCCCACATCGGTGGGGCTTTGAATTTGTCTTCCCCATATTGCTTATAAAAGGGGAAGCATGCATGTTTAGATATAAGAGATATATATATACATGTATATGGGTGTACGTGTATAAGTGTAAGGAAATTCAAGTTGAATTGTTCAATTTGAATTAATCCTACTAGTCTAATAAATTTCGGGTGTCGCATCGGGGTGTTTCTTTCGAGTGTTGGTCGCTAGCACCGCCGATCTCGAAGACTCGTCGACAAAGTCGGTGTGGATTCCAGTAGAGGCGTCACGCGTGGGACGCTCGGTCGACAACTTTAAATATTCCAGGTACGTTTTTATTTACTCTTATTCTTCTAGTAGGTCTTGGAATTAGTTTCACGGGTAGGAAATTTTGAATTTCTGTTCCTTTTTCGCTTCCGTTGCGCCCCGTGGAACTAGCAATTGGTATCAGAGCCTAGCTAGTTAGAATCTGAGTAGATAATAGCATAAAATATGATTTTATGCTTGGTACTGGTATGATTATGTTTGATATTTGCGGTGCATGACTGTTAGACATGGACTATGTCCTAGTTGTGTTAGTATAATAGTTATACGTGTGGACTATTATGTAATAGTTACATAATAGTGTATAGTGAGATCGATTAAATGTTAATCAAATCCCTCAAAATATTAAGTCCATATCCTTCCACCGTGTAACGCTCGTCAAGACCAAGATCGATGAGTGTGTAGACCTTGCCTTCGCAGGATACCTTTATCTATCCTAGTAAGACGTTGTGTTTACCAGTGGGTCGGACTTAACTGAGCAAGCCTAATAGGATTAGGAGTTCAGAGGCATGTAGTTGGGCATCGATCTATAAGATAGATTTGAATAAGGAGTTATTCACTCAACTAATCAAGAGTTGCATGTGATGCAATTGGGAAAGTGAGTTCCCTACCTAAATAGCCAGTTCTGGGTGAATCAGCCCTCGCTGACTCAGAGCTTGGTGAGATATGGATCTTGAGCTACTATGAGAATGATATTCTCTGAATCAATGTTGAGGGTCATTGATTTGATATAAATAGTGGGAGCAATATTTATAAAGTCCTCATTAAATATTGTTGTGTCATAATACTTATTTTGTATATTTCTATGGTAGTTACCATGGCAGGGAGCACCTCTAGTACTTTCTGTTTGCGATCCGTCCTTGATAAGGACAAACTGTCAGGGAATAATTTCCTTGGTTGGTATCGAAACTTGAGAATTGTTCTCACCCAAGAAAAGAAACTATATGTCTTTGAGCAACCTCTTCTTGCGCCACCACCTGACGATGCCCCCCAAGCTGAGAAAGATGCTTATAGTAAGCATCATGATGATGCCGTAAACGTCGGATGTCTCATGTTAGTCACCATGGACTCGGAGCTTCAGAAGCAACATGAGAACATGAAGGCGTACGATATGATCGTGCATCTCAGGCAGCTCTATCAAGAGCAGGCCCGACATGAGAGATTCGAGATCTCTAAAGCACTTTTTCAGGCAAGGTTGACTGAGGGTAGCCCGGTGGGTCTTCATGTACTCAAGATGATTGGGTACGTCGAGACTCTGGGAAGACTGGGATTTCCTCTGGGTCAAGAGTTGGCCACAGATTTAGTCCTACAGTCGCTGCCCAGCAGTTATAGTCAGTTCATCATGAGCTATAATATGAATGACTACAATAAACCATTGCCTGAACTGCTTAACATGTTGAGAACAGCTGAGCATGATATCAGTAAGGGGACGTCTGTTCTAATGGTCCAGGGGACCAAAAGAAAGGGCAAGGGCAAGAGTAAAGGCCAGAGGGCTAAAGGTGCATCCAAGTATGACTTGGGTGCGTTGAAGCCTAAAGCCAAGGTGGCAAAGAATGATTACTGCTTCCATTGTGGCAACACTGGACATTGGAAGCGGAATTGTAAGGTATACCTAGAGGAGTTGAAGAAGAAGAAGGGAAGTGAGACTTCTACTTCAGGTATCCATGTTATAGAGATCAATGTATCTACTACTTCTACATCTTGGGTATTAGATACCGGGTGTGGTGCTCATATTTGTGGAAATATGCAGGACCTAAAGAACAGTAGATCGTTGGCAAAGGGCGAGGTGGACCTACGAGTTGGAAATGGAGCAAGAGTTGCTACATTAACTGTAGGGACTTATCACCTAGTTTTGCCTACTGGGCTAGTATTAGATCTTAACGACTGTTATTATGCTATTAGTAGAAACATAATATCTGTTTCTTGTTTGGACAAGAAGGGATTTTGTTTCACTATCAAGAACAAGTGTTGTTCTATGTACATGAATGATGTATATTATGGCAGTGCACATTTAAGTAATGGTCTGTATGTTCTTGATCTAGATACGCCTATTTATAATGTGGAAACAAAACGGCTCAAATCTAATGATTCGAACCCGACTTACCTCTGGCATTGTCGTTTAGGCCATATTAGCGAGAATCGCATCTCTAGACTCCATAAGGATGGATTACTGGACTCGTTTGATTTAGAATCGATCGAGACATGCGAACCTTGCTTAATGGGGAAAATGACTAAGGCCCCTTTTACCGGAAAAGGTGAGCGAGCTAGTGATCATCTGGCTCTCATACATACTGATGTATGTGGACCAGTGAACAAGCTTGCTAGAGGTGGGTATCTCTACTTCATTACATTTACTGATGATTTCAGTAGATTTGGATATGTGTATTTGATGAAACACAAATCTGAATCCTTTGAAAAGTTCAAAGAATTTAAGAATGAAGTGGAGAATCAGTTGGGTAAGAGCATTAAAGTTCTTCGATCAGATCGAGGAGGTGAATATTTGAGCTATGAGTTTGCTGACTATCTTAAACAGTGTGGGATTTTATCTCAACTGACTCCACCTGGAACACCACAGTGGAATGGTGTAGCTGAGAGGAGGAATCGAACTTTATTAGATATGGTTCGATCTTTGATGAGTCATGCAAACTTACCTGACTCCTTCTGGGGATATGCTCTACAGACAGCTGCTCTCATATTAAACAATGCTCCGTCGAAATCAGTTGAAAGGACACCATATGAGATGTGGTATGGGAAGCGTCCCAAGATGTCTTTTCTAAAAATATGGGGTTGCGAAGCTTATGTGAAGAGATTGTCTTCGGATAAGCTTGGCCCTAAATCGGACAAATGTTACTTTGTGGGGTATCCTAAGGAAACTCGAGGATACTATTTCTATAATCCCATCGAGGGCAAAGTGTTTGTAGCTCGAACTGCGGTATTCCTTGAGAAAGAGTTTCTCTTCAAAGGAACTAGTGGGAGGAAATTAGAACTTGGGGAAGCTCTACCACAAAATGACATTGACCAATCGACGGGCGATGTTGCAGAACAAGTACCACAAGTTGTTGTGGCACAATCTTCTACACAGGTGACACAGGAGCCTCGTAGGTCTAGTAGGATACGTCATGAGCCCGAGAGATATGGATTTCTCGTGACTCAAGACAATGACGTATTGCTCATAGATAATGATGAGCCTACAACCTATGCGGAAGCCGTAATAGGCACAGACTCTGAGAAATGGCTGGAGGCCATGAGATCTGAGATGGAGTCCATGTACACTAACCAAGTATGGACTTTGGTTGATCCACCTGAAGGGGCAAAACCCATTGGGTGTAAGTGGGTCTTCAAGAAGAAGACTGACATGGACGGTAATGTGATTACCTTTAAGGGCCGACTTGTGGCAAAAGGTTTCAGACAAGTTCATGGTGTTGACTATGACGAAACCTTTTCCCCGGTAGCTATGCTTAAATCCATCAGGATCTTGCTTGCAATTGCAGCTTATTATGATTATGAGATCTGGCAAATGGATGTCAAAACTGCTTTCCTGAACGGGAAGCTCCTCGAGGATGTGTTTATGACACAACCTGAGGGTTTTGTCGATCCACATAGTGCCGGAAAGGTTTGTAAGCTACAACGGTCCATTTATGGGCTGAAGCAAGCTTCTAGGAGCTGGAATCTTCGTTTTGATGATGCAATCAAAGAGTTTGGTTTCATTAAGAATGAAGATGAACCCTGTGTTTACAAGAAGGTTAGTGGGAGCGTAGTGATCTTCCTGGTGTTGTATGTAGACGACATACTTCTGATCGGAAATGACATTCCTTCCTTACAGTCTGTGAAGACTTGGTTGGGAAGGTGTTTCTCTATGAAGGACTTAGGCGAAGCTACCTATGTGCTAGGTATCAAGATCTATAGAGATAGATCCAGGAGACTGCTTGGCCTAAGTCAGAGTGCATACATAGATAAAGTGCTTCGGCGTTTTAGCATGCATGATTCTAAGAAAGGGTCGCTGCCTATGTTACATGGCATAAGCCTTTCGAAGGCTCAGAGTCCTTCTACTCGAGAGGAGAGGGACCGCATGAATATGATTCCATATGCGTCAGCTATTGGATCCATCATGTATGCTATGTTATGCACTCGATCAGATGTCTCGTATGCTTTGAGTATGACGAGTCGATACCAATCAGATCCAGGTGAAAGACACTGGATTGCAGTAAAGAACATCCTTAAGTACTTACGAAGGACTAAGGAGATGTTTTTGGTATATGGAGGCGAAGAAGAGCTCGTTGTAAGAGGTTACACCGATGCTAGCTTCCAGACCGATAAGGACGACAATAGATCGCAGTCAGGGTATGTGTTCTGCCTGAATGGAGGTGCTGTGAGTTGGAAGAGTTCCAAACAGGAGACAGTAGCCGATTCTACCACAGAGGCCGAGTATATTGCTGCCTCTAACGCTGCAAAAGAGGCCGTTTGGATCAAGAAGTTCGTGACAGAACTTGTTGTGGTTCCTAGCATCGCAGACCCAGTGGATCTCTATTGTGACAACAATGGAGCCATTGCGCAAGCTAAGGAACCCAGGTCTCACCAGCGATCCAAACATATACTCAGGCGCTTCCATCTCATTCGCGAGATCATCGACAGAGGAGATGTGAAGATATGCAGAATACCAACAGATGAGAATCTCGCAGATCCACTTACGAAGCCTCTTGTGCAGCGCAAGCACGAGGCTCACACTAGATCTATTGGCATAAGACATGTGCCAGATTGGCTCTAGTGCAAGTGGGAGATTGTTGGGAATTGGTGTATGCCCTAGAGGCAATCTATAATCAGTTTTGTAATATGATATCTATTTCATTATAAAACGAGGCATATCTGTTATTGTGTAGATTGCGCTAAATATGATTTTACACAATAATGTTCTTGGAATAGTAGGTTCAATAGGCATCAAGTGTGACTTGATTGTGAGATCCTATAATTACTGAACATTATTCCTAAATGTCCATAGTCAAAGTATTATCGTTAATTAGGACAACGGTAATACGGTTAGACTAGTGTGAGTGTTAATTGATGACCAAATCTCATAGGTCATGGATATGGAGATATCAAATCACACCACATGTATACATTAAGAGTAATGTGTATTGGACTGACCCGCCATGAGATTGCTACATGGGTTGTTACGTGACTGTCATTAGCATATCTCAAAGTGACTATAGTGTAATGGTCCTTTGACTTGAGGTCACCATGGATTCCTACGTGTAATGTCGTATATTTTGATACTGTCAAACGCCACCGTAACTGGCTGGTTATAAAGATAGTTATTGGGTATGCCACAAGCATGGAAAAGAATGTGAGTGACCAAGATAGGATTTGTCCCTCCTACGAAACGGGAGCGATATCTCACGGCCACTTGGTGGTTAAGTCTAAAAGTGTATGCATACCCAAATGAGTCGATATAATGATATCGAGCTCATTTGCTCTGATAGACTTACCCGGTAAATCAAGAAAGAGAGATATTAAGTCATACAAGGATGTCATCGACCATGCCTTGGGCTCAATAGAGATATAGAGGACAATGGATTATATTACACGGTAATATAGGTCACGAGGTTCGTCGAGAAATTGACTTTCCGATTATTTGAGTAACAGTGATGCATTACTAGATGCCGCTCACTGTTTGTAATATTAAAATAGAGATTTCGATATTACTATCAACGTAATTGGGAACCTACAGGGTCACACACTACGACTAACTTGACGAGATATTTTGAAACAACAAAATTGTCTAATAAAGATTAGATGATTTATGGTGCGACCGATTAATCGGATATTTAATGAGATTAAATTTGCCGATTAATTAGACCCGATTTATTAGATTTAATGGTGTGCTAAGTGGTTATTTTTATGGAACCACTTGGAGCCAATTATAGAAAGAAACATGGGCCAATTGTATGATAACACTTAGCTATACACATGGACTAATTAAATGATGTCACCTAAACTTACACATGTCACTTGGAACCTTGATTCTCCTTAATCCCACATCGGTGGGGCTTTGAATTTGTCTTCCCCATATTGCTTATAAAAGGGGAAGCATGCATGTTTAGATATAAGAGATATATATATACATGTATATGGGTGTACGTGTATAAGTGTAAGGAAATTCAAGTTGAATTGTTCAATTTGAATTAATCCTACTAGTCTAATAAATTTCGGGTGTCGCATCGGGGTGTTTCTTTCGAGTGTTGGTCGCTAGCACCGCCGATCTCGAAGACTCGTCGACAAAGTCGGTGTGGATTCCAATAGAGGCGTCACGCGTGGGACGCTCGGTCGACAACTTTAAATATTCCAGGTACGTTTTTATTTACTCTTATTCTTCTAGTAGGTCTTGGAATTAGTTTCACGGGTAGGAAATTTTGAATTTCTGTTCCTTTTTCGCTTCCGTTGCGCCCCGTGGAACTAGCACCTTTGCACTTTGTGTCAAATATGGAGCGTTACTTCACCAAGGTAGTTCTATACCAAGGCAGTCAAAATCGAGTTTCTAAGTAAAAACTATAGAAACGGTGGAGGGTCCACAAAATTAAAATGTAAAATCGAATCGTAGAGTCGTAAGTTTCTATGATTAATGGATATAGTATTTCGAGAATAATTTTATACATATTTTTATGAATTATAACCTTATATAAATTGAGAATCATTTTACGTTCTTTCTGATATCCTACGAGACAAACCAAATAATTTATTCATATTATAGCTTCTAAACATCGATTTTGGGGGGAAAAGAAGAAGAAGATGAGTTTAGAAAAAAAATTTAAATAACATTTCCATTTCTAAGCCGTAAGAGCAATAAGGTCAATCAATCCCTTAAATTGAGATAGAATTGACAGTAATTAGTTTAATAGTTGATTTAGTAAAACTCGAGTTTCTATCAACTTTGTTGAATAAACTCGCATTTCTACACGAGTCTACTAAATTTAAGTTTCTTTGACAAATTGACTCGCCATGAAAAGTAAAAACGTAAAATCGTAAGTTGTAAGACTTGAAATCAAGTTTTTTTTTTCAATAATAAAGGAGGCACATAAATCTAGTACAATGAAATAGAATAAATGGATATATACGTTTATGAGGATCGAACCTATGACCTGTTGGCGATGATGGAGTTTTTGACGGAATTAATTTTAGGGTTTTAGGGTATTAATCTACTCCCTCTCTCTCTCCACCTCACACCTTCTCACTCCCTCCCGCCCCCATATATATATATATATATATATGTATATACGTACTCATGTTACATTCCATTACCTCCCACATTGTCGGCCTCACAGACTGGGACTCAGACATCCTCTCCCTCCGCCGCCACCCGCCACCGCACACCGTCCGCCGGAGGAGGCCTTGCAATGGGGGAGGCTACGGAGAACGGGTCAGGTCAGCAGAAGTGGAGGTTCCGGGGCAACAAGGACCTCACCACCGCTTCGGCCATCACCGTCCGGGGCGTCCTCAACATGCTGAAGGACAACCTCAGCAAGGACGACCCCAGGACCGTCATCCCGCTCGGCCACGGCGACCCCTCCGCCTTCCCCTGCTTCCGCACCACCTCCACGGCCGAAGATGCCATCGTCGACTCCGTCCGGTCCGCCAAGTTCAACGGCTACTCCTCCACCGTCGGTATTCTCCCCGCCCGGAGGTAACAAACTAACAGATTAATACAGCTCCGATTTTCCTGTCCACAGCTCTGACTCATTAATCCTTTAAATTTGCTGAAAAGTACATAATTTTTGGGAAATTATTTAATCTGGGTTTAATGCTTCTTCTGCTGCGGTCGTTTTTGTTGTTTAGGGAGATAATTTCTTGTGGTCCTCAATGGAACAATTTTTTGTTTTGTTTTTTTTTTTCTTTTTTGCAATTATCACGCAGGTATTGTGCCTGATCGGTTTGGCTTAGTCCATTGCATATTTAATATTAGGGAAAAAGCCAATTTTTATCGTCAACCTTTCATTATTATTATTATTTTTATTTTCATTCTGAACCTTTTTCTTTGTCTATAAGTTACGGGATTTGTTCGGTTTTCATCTCCCATTACTTTTTTGTCTATACGTTACGGGATTTGTTCGGTTTCCGTCTCCCGTTACTTTTTCCATCCAATAGCGCATATGGGGATTTTTATTAAACCATAGGCTGCCACTTGTATGACCGCGCAGTTAGTCTGACCCGAAAGTCCTCTGCAGAACATACCGTGCTGGAGCCATCACAACCTTCCTCTAGTTAATCGAAAATCCTGGGATACGGAGAAATTAAATGACAGGGATTCTCCTCTTGTTGTACAATCAATCACTGTCCTCTAATTAAATGACAGGGATTCGACCAAAGCTTCAAAATCACGAATTTCACCGCGATTGTTTTTCAATTTCTCCAGCGGAGCTAGCGAGATTAGTGAGATGGGAAGATGAAAACGTGGCCTTGAGCGAGGTGACTGAAATAGGAAAATAATACAGGCTTTTCAAAGAAAATTAGGTTGCGATTTTCTTTCTTTTGTTTTCTTTCCAAAAAGATGAAGCTCAAAAGACACACAACAGGATATGTTGTGGTTGTGAATATTTTTTGGTGATAATATAAAAATACTATTGTACATGTGCAACAGTATGTACAAGTTAGGACCTAGGCATTTCGGACGTATTACATGCCGGAATCTCAACGGGGCTCTACCATAGAATTCTTAACAGATGAATGCTTAACTCTTTTGAATGACTAGGCTCTGAAAGATACTTATTATTGATGATTGATGATGGTGTGATTGCACTATGTTATATTACGAGGTACAGTCATATGATTTTCTTTCATAATATAATGGAAGTGCTAATTAATTTTACTCAAAAGTAAATAAATAAATAATGGAAGTGAAATTTGTCTTCATGCTTTTGTATCTGCTGTCGAGACTTTGTCCTGTTATGTGAATATTGATTAACATATAATACGAAGGTTGAAAGCAAAGACACGCAATTTTGCCATTTATTTTGTCGATAGCCAAACAATATTTGCCATTTTAGAAGGTTAATTTCCTTTTAAACGTATATGTCGATATCCAAACAATATTGCCGTTTTAAGCCCATTAATGTTCTTGCCTTTGTTGATCTTGTCCTCCCCCCTTTAATTTTCATAATGTTCTACTTTATTTCTTTGTCATTCCATCCCGATATATGCTTTCTTGAAATAGTAACTCATTTTCTTTTTCGATCACAAACGGTACTCATTAGATTTAGAGCAAAATAAATAGAAGTTGAGAAATATATAAACATAGATTTCACTTGTGAGAATCTAAATTCTCTTTATTTGAAATCGGAAATGAAATTAACGAATCAAACTTTTTTTCTAATAAATAAATCATCCATGATAAAATCATTGTCTGGTTTTGGTTGTTGCTGCCTTTGCATGGCCGCAAGAAATCTTCTGGCCTAAAATAAAATTATTTTTATCTTCAGAGATCACGAGATGTTATCAACTTATTGACTAATACTATGCTTTAAATTCAACCATGTCCATGAGAGGTGTTTTCTGTTCGTTCAAACTCCTAAGTTGTACGTTAAGTTTGTCCATTGTGCTCTCAATTTACAGTTGAGCCATATTCTCGTGATTAAGAGAAATATGTTTGTAACTAGAGGTTAATTTGAATGTATATTGGGTGATAGAAAATCCAACGTCAAGATTTTAAATAAAGTGCTTCTTATGTGCAAGGAGGCTTTGAATCAATTGTGCTATAGGTGAATGCAGCCATCAAGCTCATAAATTCTGTTGCGCCTTATTAAATTTGATATAGGGCAATCGCGGAGTCTCTCTCCAAGGATCTACCCTATGCATTATCTCCCGACGATGTATTTTTAACAGTTGGATGCACTCAATCGATGGAAGTCGTAATATCGGTCCTTGCCCGCCCTGGTGCCAATATTCTACTTCCAAGACCTGGTTTCCCATATTATGAGGCACGCGCTTCTTTTAGCAAACTCGAGGTGCGCCACTTTGATCTTCTACCGGACAATGGCTGGGAGGTTGACCTGGCGGGAGTCGAGAAGCTTGCAGATGAGAATACCGCTGCAATGGTCATCATAAACCCCGGCAATCCTTGTGGGAATGTCTTTAGCTACCAGCATCTAGAGAAGGTATTGAAGCTTGTCTCTGAATTAATTAATTCTTATAGTTCTGAACTTGGAGATCCCTCGTCTTTAGGCTGAATTTTTGTTCGTGCTTTAGATTGCTGAGATGGCGAAAAAGCTCGGGATTATGGTGATTGCTGATGAGGTCTACGACCATCTTGCTTTTGGGAGTAAACCGTTTGTTCCCATGGGAGTTTTTGGATCCATAGCTCCAGTCTTGACTCTTGGGTCGATATCAAAGAGGTGGATTGTTCCGGGGTGGCGACTCGGTTGGATAGTCACTACCGATCCGAATGGCATCCTTAACAGATCTGGGGTGATTTCTCTTTCTCTTCCTTTTGTTAGAGATCAAAACTTATTTGTTACGAAAAATTTAAGTTGGCATATTTTGTTTTTTACAGGTTGTTGAGTCCATCAAAGGATTTTTAAATATCTCCGCCGATCCCGCAACCTTCATACAGGTATGAGATACGGATTTTATTGCTTCGTGGCTTCATGCAGATATAATTTGCATGATAAATTTTCTACTTACCTTGCCTTGTCTTGAAAATACAACAGGGAGCAATACCTCACATATTTGAGAAGACGACAGATGATTTCTTCTCGAGAATTATCAGCATACTCAAGCATACTGCCGACATCTGTTACGAGATGATCAAAGAGATCCCTTGCATCACTTGTCCAAGCAAGCCCGAAGGGTCAATGTTCGTCATGGTATGATCATCAACTATTCGAAGCACGGATACATGTATATGCACATAGACATAAACCTACTTGCGGGGTATTATTTGCATGCGCAGTTTCTTATTGTTGAGGGAATGAAACTACTTTGAAACGGTGATTTTGTCAGGTGAAGTTGAACCTATTGATGCTCAACGGCATAAAAGACGATGTGGACTTTTGCTTGAAGCTAGCAAAGGAGGAATCAGTCATTGTTCTGCCAGGTACTTGAATTGTCGTCTGAAGTTCTTTAACGTATCTGTAGGAAACGGATTGATCGAAGCCTCGTAAAAAAAGGTGCCGACAACGGTTTGTTTTGCACTACCTAAACATATGTTGGGCATTCTTTCCTAAAAATTTTGAATGACAACCACCGTGACTGTTTTAAAAGGTTGATGGATCATGTTAGACGAAAGTGGTTTGGAGCATAACATATCCGTGAAACCTACGCACCTATTAACTGATCACACACTAACTATTGTAGGGACAGCAGTTGGATTGAAGAATTGGCTGCGAGTGACTTTCGCCATCGAGCCTTCTTCACTCGAAGAAGGGCTGAGGAGGATCAAGGCATTTTATGAAAGGCATGCCAGCAAGCAATAACTTAGATCTTCAGCAGGAGACTGAGGCAGGTAATGGAGCTGCAGAGAACAGCAACCGCTAGTAATTGGATCCCGATCTCTCTCTTGCTCTCATGATATAAAATCTTCTAGCAATGTTTTACATGTCATGGGCACTAAAATAAGTGATTGGCATCCTCTTTAGCAGCAAAACAATTTGAGGAAGCTGTAGGGGCAACAGAGATCATCAACACCTTGTTGAATCTCATATGTTATGTTGGGTATACGTATCTATTCTTCTGTTTCCTTCATTGGACATTCAATGGTGAAATTGCAGACATCTTCGATGTCTAATGACTTATATTGATGTTGGGAGGGACCGGGGGGCTGGAGATCGCGCCTGGTCTCTTGTCAAAATTAATATTTCAAAATTCATTTTTCCATTTATTTAACGTAAGGGCTTATATATAATATTATGAATCTTTTAAAAACACAAAAAGAAGAATCTTGATTCATTGCTTTTTTTTTTGGTGGATGAGGGGGCAAAGTCCAAGAAAAACAGAAAAAGAAATTAAGAAATACAGAGACGGGCTGAAAAAATCTGAATAAAATCGCTAAATAATAGCGCTCTTAGTCCAGTCAACGGATAATGATGATAATTCATTGCTATGAAAATCCAATAAAGTAGCTTATCTTGATGCTATCTTCGAAGTTTCATCCTAAGGAATTTTCAAAAGGACGACGACATTGCCCAAATCCCACAATAAGTGTATTTGTCGTGACTTTTCTTAAACGTTTGGAGTTCAGTCACATATTCAAACACATATTGTATGGCTGCTCAATTTATTGGTGCGTCCCCCTCATAAAAGGGGAAGTGCATATTCTCGTTGGATAATTAAGATATCTCAGGTTTAATTCTCGTAAATTAGATTATTTAAGACTCTAGGTTTAACTTTTTATTTTGTTATATTAAACTCACATGTCAATCTTATAACCGAAAAGAAAGAAAAAATCCATCTTCCAGTTTCTACGTTAAGTGCTGGATCTCTCTGATTATGATGATGAGGATAATGTACATACGTACATGCATTGGACGACAATAGTCTCAGTTGAGTCCAATTTGGGAATTTTTTTTAAAAAAGGTGAAATTGGTTACATTTTCCAGCATGGTTTGTGATTTCTTTTAGTATTTATTTATCATGGTGATGCTCAGCATGTTGGTTTAAACGGATAATCTCCACATAAAATCTGGCTTAAAAAATATCATAAAAGCCTTGTTTTCTTGCCAGGTTCGAATCAGAGATTTTTTTTTTTTCCTTTTGACGGGGAAGGGGCATGAGCTTTATACAGATAAACGAGAAGGCCAAGAAAAAACACAGATCAAGTTCCACCAAAGACAACCGAATTTAAAATTTCTTGATATTTTTTTTTATGAAGATGTATGTCCAGTATTCATATTTTTTTTGGTCCCGTAGAGAGCAAATTCCTTTCGTGTGCAACATGAGCCAATATTGTATGTCCAATATTCATTTTTTTTTATCCATAGAGAGCAAATTCCTTTCGCGTGCAACATGAACCAATATTATAGTGTCCATTCAATTTATAAGGCCACACGGACCACGAGGAAAGTATCATGGCATCTCACGAGCAGACACCCGGGAGACAATATGGTCCATGCTTCCTTAGATCCCCTTGATCCATGCCTCGTTGAATTGTCTTGATTCTAACATCTCCCGATTATCATTATCCGAAAGAATATTCTCCCCGTTACTATCTCCCAATTCCTTCATTTTTTTCTCGATAGGCTAACGGGGAATTCCTTCTTTTCCTTTTTATATAATAAGAGAAATTTGGATTTTATCCGACTAAGGCTTGGTTTGGGAATCAAAGAAGGGTATGGTGTAACCAAGATATTTCAGTTGCGATAGTCGTGGTAGGACCTACTAGTGTCTCTTTATTAGCTATTAGAATTTTTATTTCATTGTATGAGGTCCATTAGTCTTCCTTGTAACCAAAAAAATAATACAAAAGTGGTGAAATCAATTAAACTATAATTTTAAAATAATTCACCAAACTGTTTCTTCTTAAAATCCAATAAGAAAAGTACATATTCAACCACCATCTCATTCCCATACCAAGCCTAATGCTGCTACAATTCATGTGAAATGCAAACCCACAAAATGGGTTTTACTTTCTTTCTCCTATTCACGACATAATTGTGAATTAAGAATATTATGAATCTTTTAAAAAAACACAAAAAGAAGAATTTTAATTCACTGCTTTTTTTTTGGTGGATGATAGGACGAAGTCCAAGAAAAACAGACAAAGAAATTAAGAAATACAGAGATGGGCTCATGAGACCTCAATAGAATTGCTAAACAATAGCGCTCTTAGTCGAGTTGGCGGATAATAATAATAATTCATTGCTATGAAAATCCAATAAAGTAGCTTATCTTGGTTGCTATCTTGGAAGTTTCCTCCTAAGGAATTTTCAATAGGATGACGACATTGCCCAAATCCCACAATACGTGTATTCGTCGTGACTTTTCTTAAACGTTTGGAATACAGTCACATGTTAAAATGCATATTGTATGGCTGCTCAATTTATTGGTGCGTGCCCCTCAAGAATTTGATGCACAACTTGAGTCATAGTTGACTTGCTATGTCTGAGTCATGATTAAATACTTAGCAAGTTCTACGGAAAAAAATATCAAAAGGAAAGGAAGATGGAAGAGAAAAAGGTCAGATCGTGACATAGTACTGGACACATTGGAATTAATAGAATATCCATCTTCTCGTGAAAAGGGAAAGTGTACATTTTCGTTTAATAAGATTTCAGGTTTAATTCTTGTCAATAAAATTATTTAAAACTCTAGAATTAACTTTCTATTTTGTTATATTAAACTCATATCCCAATCTTATAACCCAAAAGAAAAAAAAATCCATCTTCCAGTTTCTACGTTTAGTGCTGGATCTCTCTGATTATGATGATGGGTGTGCGCACCAGAATTTTAATCTCGTCGCGGTACGCGTACGCGCGCCTAAGCAACGCGGTTTGGGAGTATCCACCTTCCCGAGGATGCGCGACGGACGCACGTGAGAAGGAGTCGCCACTACCTGTTCACATGGGTGTACCCTGTACCTTGTACACTGTAAATTCGAAGAAACACTCCGACCGTCCGCTCTCCGATCGGGATTCTTACATGAATAAACGTACAATATAAATCCTTACATTGTCCTCTCAAATAAATAAAATACAAATTACAACAACTGAATCCCGATCGGTTCGCGTTCGGTCATTATTCCACTCGTGCTCACCGTGTGGTTTGAAAAGACTGAAATTGAAATTAAGGTGCGCACTCAGTGTTTAGGGGATTAGATCCCGTAATCTACGATTAGGGCGTTGGACCCCATATGAATCGTATCCTAAAGGATCGGGCTCGACCCGCATAACAAATAAGTGAAAAAATGTAACAAATAAGCACAACATTTCTATGGAAAATCAAGATTACGTGACACGTATCTCGGTGCTTTTGAAATTGTGAATTTTAAAGGGACATGATTACAGTTTTTGAACTGTCAACGCGATTATAGATTATTAACCAATTCGTGCAATTCACTTAAAAGAGGTCAAATGATTTAATTTGGCCAAATTTAACGTCCCAATTACCCGTGTGTGGAATTTTTTTTAGGTTAATTGGAAATTAACCGAATGCTACGAATTTCGAGCTGTCGGAATGGCCATTAGTGGACCATCCGATAAACTCTAATTTTCAACGGTCTTGAGATTTAAAAGTTAATTTTAGGTCGAGTTTGTATGATTAAACCGATTCATGTGAGATTTTGATTAAAAAAACGAGAAAATAAAGCATTTAAACACGGATCAGGAGCACATTATCACGTTAAGCACGACAAACATGCAAATTTACACAATCGGTGCCGCCATGATCGTGATGAACACATACAAACATACATAAACATAATATTATTGCAATTGATAAAACGACACCGATTCATGGAAAAACAAAAAAATCATGCAAAGAGCACGTATTATAATGTTGCATACATATAATTATATAAACAAAAATATTTAAACGAGGCACATGCGTTGTCGGTCGGGAATCCAAGTAGGAAAGGGATTGGATATCTTTGAAAAAATGTCCGGAGACTGATTTGAATAATTTTAAAAGAACAAGGACTAATTTGAAAATTCTGATAAAAATCCCGGTAACTGATTTGAGACAGCTTAAAAAGTTCCTTGGACTAATTTGGAGTGTCTAAAAAATTCTGTGGCTGAACAGGAATTAGAAAGGGATTGGGACCTGATTGAAGCATATTTGAAAGTTTGGGACTGATCTGAAATGTGGAAAAATGTCACAGGGACTGAGCTGAAACAAATTAAAAAGTTCTCTGGACTGATTTGAATGACCTGAAAATTCTGTGGCTGAACTGAGAGTGTTAAAAATGGCCTAGGACTCGATTGAAATGAATTTTAAAGTTCGGGACTGATCTGAAAAAGTAGAAAATATCACAGGGACTGAACTGGAACAAATTGAAAAAAAGTTCGCTGGACTGATTTGAATGACCTGAAAATTCTGTGGCTGAACTGAGAGTGTTAAAAATGGTTTAGGACTCGATTCAAACGAATTTTAAAGTTCGGGACTGATCTGAAAAAGTGAAAAATGTCACAGGGACTGAACTGAAATAAATTGAAAGGTTTTCTGGATTGGTTTAAGTCATCTGAAAATTCTGTGGTTGAACTAAAAAATATTAAAATAGCCCAGGACTTGAATAAGACAAATTTGAAAATTTTGGTCTGACCGAAAAATTTGAAAATAGCTATAAGGACTGAATCGAAACAACTTGAAAAGTTCATAAAACCGGGTTTTGGTGGAACTCACGAACGTTTACTTCACATTACATCATTTAAACAAACATTAATATGGAAATGAGGCCCTAATCATGCTACTAAGGTCTCGAGTATCGTATCTCTCCTTAACTAATGCCGGGAGGAATTTCGTGAAGCTTCGGGAATCCCTAAAAACTAAGTCTCGAGCTAAACAAACAAATCTCCGCAGCCACGAGGAGGCAGCAACGGTTGATCTTATCGAGCTTGGCGCTTCAGACCTGCAAATGAGATGAAAAGGGGCAGCAAACAGAAAATAAACGGACAAAATACTGATATCAAAGTTGAGAAAGAGGGAAATGGCACGAGAGAGGCAGTGGCAGCAGCTCAAGAACTGCAACAACGGCTCAGGAGAGGCTCTAACGGGGAAGCAAATGCAGCAGCAACGGCAAGCAGCAGCAGTTGACGAACGGAGGAACAGAAGCAATGGTCGAGCTCGGGAGCTCAAAACGGTGGGACAAACGGCTCAGGGGTTCGAAGAACAGCAACTGGGCGCGCCAACCTGCAAAGAAAAGGGGGGAGAACAGCAATAGCTTCGAAGATGGGGGCTCAGGGACGATGGCTGAGGGAGTCACAGGCGTCAGGTCAGTGAGGTGAGGCGTTGGTGTGTGTGTGTGGGAGAACTGTAAGGATGAGCCGCGAGAGGATCCGGAGTCGGGAGGGTTCGTGAGCTGAGAGGAAGGTGGGCGTGAGGAAGCAGCTGGGAACGAGCTGTGGGGCGAGCTGAAGGTTTTTTCTGAGGTCCAAGAGTGTTTCGGAGCTGAAGGCAGTGAGGAGGAGAGGAGCTGCGGGCAGGAGTGAACAGGGGTTCTAGGGCCGAGCGGAATCGAGCTGTGGGTTTCTTTGTTCCCTTTTCTTTTTGGTTTTTCCTTTCGTTTTTTTTTTTTAGGGTTCTTCGGAGGAGGAAGAAGGAAAAGAGAGAGGAGAGTTAGGGTTTTCTTTTTTTTTTGGGCAGCTCAGGTATCAATCGGAGAAGAAGAGGAGAGCGGCTAGGGTTAGGGTTTCTTCCCTTTTCTTCGTTTTTTTCATTCGGGTTTCTTAGCTGAGGAGAATAAGGGAGCAGCGGAGAATCCAGTTGAGGGAAAAAAATTCGGGCCAGGAGGCGGCTGAGCCGTAGAGGGAGTGTTCCCTTTTTTTTATTCGGGTCTGTTAGCTGAAGAAGGGAAAGAAAAGGAGAGAGAAGAAGAAGAAAGGAGGAGGAAGAAGACAAAAAAATGGGGGGAGCTTGGGGAAAAAGAGGGGCAACGGTCAGAAATTTTGACCGTTGCCTCTGACACTTTCTGAATGAAAAATTTGAAATCACGAAATTGGAGAAGTAATAAACTATTTGAGGATTTCAATTTGCATGACTAGAGACCGAATTTCAATGAATTTGATATCGACCCCTGATGAGCGTCGATTTTATTTTGCACGATTATCGTCGAAATACAATCTTTTTGATCGGATGTTAGAAAAATATTTCAAGACCACTGTTGCCTTTAGGAAAATTCCAGGATCGATATAATATGAAATTCGATTTCCGTTCTGGATTTTGAAATTCAAATTTGACGCGCGTAAGGCTCAAAACGTCCCGTAGAGCACCTTTTTTTTAATGTCAAATTAAATAAAAAAATGCCCTCAAGTTTAAAAATCGTGAGTGCTTGGGTAATTAATCAAAATATTTCCCTTTAATGATGACGAAATGATGATTTTGCCCATCTGGAGCCAGTGGACCGAAATGGGGTGCTGACAATGGGGATAATGTACATACGTACATGCATTGGATCTACTATAATAGTCTCAGTTTAGTCCAATTTGGGAATTTTTTTTATTTTAGAAAAGGTGAATTTGGTTACATTTTCCAGCATGGTTTTCTTTCAGCATTTCTTTATCATGGTGGTGCGCAGCATGTTGGTTTGAACGGATAATCTACACATAAAATTTGGCTTAAAAAATATCATAAAAGCCTTGTTTTCTTAAAGGTTCGAATCTGAAATTCCTTTTCTTTTCTTTGATGGGGAAGGGGCATGAGCCTTATATAGATAAACGAGAATGCAAAGAGAAAATACAGATCAAATTCCACCGACGACAATCGAATTTGAATGCTGCGTTTGGTTTCAAAAAAGGATTTTAAAATCAGATTTTGATTTTAAAAAAGAGTGATATAAATGGAGCCCACCATTTGACTTTGTATGAGTTATTTTGTTTTGTAGTAAAAAAAGTGATATAAATGGGGCCCATTCTTTGATTTTGTATGAGTTATTTTGTTTTATTGTGGGTTGAATTATGTTAAAGTTGTAATTTTAAAATTATATTTACAAACTAAACAAGTCAGAAATTTTTTGATTTTTTACGTAGATATATGTCTAGCACTCTTTTTTTTTTTTCCTCCCCTAGAGAGCAAATTCCTTTCTCGTGCAACATGAACCAATATTACATAATTGAAGACAAGGTACTTAAATATAGTGTCCATTCAAGTAGACACCCGAGAGACAATATGATCCATGCTTCCTTATATCCTCTTGATCCATGCCTCTTTGAATTGTCTTGATTCTAACATCTCCCGATTATCATTATCAGAAAGAATAAAATTCTTCCAGTTACTATCTCACTATTCTTTGTTTTTTTTTTCATAGGCTAACGAGGAAGTCCTTTCTTTCCTTTTTATATAATGAGAGAAATTTGGGTTTTATCCGACTGAGGCTTGGTTTGGGAGTCAATGATGGATATGGTGCAGTGATACATGCTCTTACTTAATAATCAAGATATTATAGTTTCGATAGTCGTGGTAGGACCTACTAGTGTCCCTTTATTAGCTATTAAGATTTTTATTTCATTATATTAGGTCCATTGGTCTTTTTTGTAACCGAAAAAATAATGCAAAAGTGCTGAATCAATTAAACCATAATTTTAAAATAATTCACCAAATTATTTTTTCTTAAAACCCAATAAGAAAAGTACATATTTAACCACTATCTCATTTCCAAACGTGGGCTAATGCTGCTACAATTAATGCGAAATGCAAACCCACAAGGTGGTAAGCCTAATCACACAAATTGTGTAATTTGTCAAATATAAAGTACTTTGACTTTCACGGGGATTCGAATTTGGATCTTTATCCAAGAATCACGTGCAGCAACCCTTTTAAATTTTATAATTTCCCAAAAATTACTCTATTTTTTTTATTTTCCTTTTGGTATATGAAAAGAATTTGTTATTTTTCCGAGAAAGCACGCGGTTTCATTCACAGTCTCACTTTTATATATACTACGCACACATTCCCACGTTAAGGGCTGGACGACGTACCAGAAATTCAGAACTATTTCCTTGCATTCTCAGCCGCCGCTCACCATAAGACACCGTCCACCGGAGGAGATTGATATGGGAGAGGTGGCGAAAGAGAACTGGTCGGGTCAGCAGAAATGGAGGTTCGAGCGCAACGAGGTACAGAGCACCTCATCGGCGGCCACCATAAGGATGGTCCGAACCATGCTGATGGGCAACCTCAGGAAGGACGACCCCAGGACCATCATCCCGTTTGCCCACGGTGATCCCTCCTCATTTCCCAGCTTCCGCACTGCCGCTGTGGCCGAGGACGCCATTGTTGACACCCTCCGCTCCGGCAAGTTCAACACCTACGCCACCACATCCTTTGGTATTCCCCCCGCCCGCAGGTAACAAATACCAATCCAAATCACTATAGCTCTCGGACATCTATCAATCTTGGTTTAATTTGCTCTAGTATTTTCTCGTGTCCTTCGTACGTAGAACATTTTTTGCAATTATCGCGCGGTTCTTGCTTTCTTGGTTCGTTTTAGTTTTTCGATCGATAAAGTATATATGTTACGTGTCCATTTCTTATTGCATATATATGACAAGACTCCTAGGTAATTGATGCCTAATATTTAATAATCATAGTGAATATATGTGTTCTAACAAAAATGATTAGATCTTTTTTATTTTTATTTTTTCCCTTTGATGAACAAAATGTTATAACATGCAGCAATCCATATTTTCTGCTGCATTTCGGTTACTAATCAAGAAGCGCCGCAGGCCTACTAGTATTAGATTAAGCGGATAATAACTTAAAGGGAAAATAGTTCAATATAACACAATTTTTATCTTATTTTTACTTCCTAACACGTTTTTAAAAATTATTACGATCTAGCACGAATGACCATTTTATTCCCGGATCTAGCACACCGTTAAACTCCGTTTAAAAACCGTTAAACACCGTTAGACGGAATTTAATGGCATGCTAGATCTGGTAATAAAATGGTGATTCGTGGTAGATCGTAACAACTTTTAAAAATATGGTAGGAAGTGAATAAGATAAAAGTTGTGTTACATAGAGCTATTTTCCCTTAAAAAGTATTTATCACTCTTTTCGGTGTTCTGATTTTGATAGTTTTTGTGAACCGTACAATCTCAAAACGAGGTGAAACTTTTACCCCATGTTCCTGATGTTATTATAAACTTCCATATTAATTTTTAGATTTTTTTGGATGGTGAATTTTCAAATAAAAAATATTTACATCTTTTTTTGGTGTTGTGATTTAGATAGCTTTTGTAAATTTTTCGATCTCAAAACAAAATGAAACTTTTACCCCATGTTCCTGATATTATTATAAAGCTCCACAAAAAATTTTAAATTTTTCTGGGTAATGAATCTTTAGATAAAAAATAATTATTCTTTTTTTTCGGTACTCTGATTTTGATAGTTTTTGTGAACCGTACGACCTCAAAATGAGATGAAACTTTTTTTGCCATGTTCCTAACATTATTATAAAGTTTCTCACAGATTTTCAAATTTTTCTAAGCGGTGAATCTTCAGATAAAATATATTTACCAATCTTTTCGATATTTCGATTTTGATAGTTTTTGTTAATTGCTCGATCTCAAAACGAGATGAAACTTTTACCCTATATTCCTGATGTTATTATAAAGCTCCATACAAATTTTCAGATTTTTCTGGATAGTGAATTTTCAGATAAAAAATATTCACCTCTTTTTTAGGTGGTGTGATTTAGATAGCTTTTGTGAATCGTTCGATCTCAAAATGAGGTGAAAATTTTACCCGACATTCCTGATATTATTATAAAGCTTCACAAAAATTTTATATTTTTTTGGATGGTGAATTTTCAGATAAAAAATAATTACCATTCTTTTCGGTACTCTGATTTTGATAGTTTTTGTGAACCGTCCCTCTCAAAACAAGATGAAAATTTTTCCCCATATTCCTAACATTATTATATAGCTTCTCACAAATTTTCATATTTTTCTGGGCAGTGAATCTTCAGATAAAATATATTTACCTATCTTTTGGGTGTTCCGATTTTGATAGTTTTTGTGAATCACGATCTCAAAACGATATGATACTTTTACCCCATATTCCTGATATTATTATAAATCTCCACACATATTTTCAAATTTTTCTGAATGGTGAATTTTCAGATAAAAAATATTTACACATTTTTTCGGTATTTTGATTTTGATAGTTTTTGTGAACCATCCGATCTCAAAAATAGTTTAAACTTTTAACCTATGCTCCTGATATTATTATAAAGCTCCACACTAATTCTTCAAATAAAAAAAAGGAAAAATAGCCCAATATAACATAATTTTTACCTTATTTTCACTTCCTAGCACGTTTTTAAAAGTTGTCACGATCTAGCACGAATCACCATTTTATTCCCGGATCTAGCACACCGTTAAACTCCGTCTAACGGTGTTTAAGGGTTTTTAGACGGAGTTTAACGGTGTACAAGATCCCGGAATAAAATGGTGATTCGTGCTAGATTGTGACAACTTTTAAAAACGTGTTAGGAAGTGAAAATAAGGTAAAAATTGTGTTATATGGGGCTATTTTCCCTAACTTAAATGGTTTATTTTGTTTTTGATAAGTAAATGGATCATTCTATTCACAAAAGAGGTCCAATATCGTGTATAAATACGAGATGCTCTTATATCCTCAAATGATCGATGCCCTTGCATATTAGGTGTCTATATCTATTTAGGAGATACTATAAGCATCGTATTGTGTTTACGTGCAAAAGATGTGTTTATTTATATGGATTGAAGTATACCAACTATATATCCAAGTATCTATAATACGTGACTGGATCTTAACCAGCTCTGAAAGAGACTTCCTTGTTGACCCATAAATGTATGACGACACTATGTTTTCGTTCGGTGGTGGTATGGCGACACTATTTTCTATTACAATATATATTTTCAGATTTTCCTCAAATAATAAACAGGACCCATATGTATAGTTACACATATTACAAATATCCGAAACACATGGATATTTTCTTTTGGTCATATATAACCTACTGCAAAATTACCATTGAGGAAAGTTTATTTTGTCACTTCGTCAATTCTTTGACCAAAGTTGACTAGTAAATGCTTAGAGAAATATTGTGTAGTTTTCCTTATTA